>NC_050472.1:21485135-21785135 GCF_013373865.1 Monomorium pharaonis | reverse complement strand
TTTTGCAAAAATAAAACAATGAAGAAAATATCGCAGAATTCTGAAATTAGCATCGAAAAAAATAGTTTATTATTAAAATTATTAAAAGAATTTAAATTCTACAACGTCTTGCAATTTATAAAATAAAAACGTTTCTTAATTTTTAAAAGTTGAAAAAAATTCTTATTTATATGATTAAATTTTCACTCAGAATAGTATACATCAGAAAAATATGAATAGCACTCTAGAATTAAGTTTTTATAATCAACAGAAGTAACTTATAAAAAGTACTTCTATTTTTACAAAATACTTAAAAAAAGCATAATATTTAGAAATTATTTGATATCAAAGATCTTATTTAAATGCATTTCAGCCTCTCGTTATCGATGAACGTTATTGCACATTATTAATAATAAAAAAAAAACATTTATTTAAATCTCATATGGTATTTACACATTTCCATTCTCGTAATAATTCTGAATAACCTGCACAATGAATGTTCTCTGCGGGAAGGTTAATGGAATCGTTGATTTCATTAACATCTGCGAAAATATCTCGCGCGTCAACGCATCTGTGTAAACGGGAACGAGAAGTAGCGTAATTATTTCGTCACAGCGATGTAAACCACCTGTTACAGAAATGATCGTTTTGTCGTCAAGAGCAATTAAGGCTAGTCTCACTTAAGCGACGTCGCGAATTGCACGTAGCAGAGAGGCGGGAAACGAACCTTTTAATCCGTCAATCGAAAATCGATAACTTTAGATCGGGACATCGGCCCGGTAAGTACTTAATAATCCTATAAATTACCTAGGGTCGGATAATTGAGTTAGGCGAACGAGCGTCCCTAATTGATTGAAGTCATCCGCCAGGCGACGCCGGCGACGGCTCGTAGCGCGCGATTTGTCACACACGGGACCCGCGTTATTGAATCTTCCATGTACCAATGCGCGCGCTGACGATATAAGTGCGAAAGTGAATTAACCCAGAACTCCACTTTCACAATTGTGCTATACGCATAGCTGCGAACTTTGTCAAGATGCGCCACACGCATACGTATGCGCGTTAGAATACAACAAATGCAGAATCATTTATATATACAGTATAAAGTTTTATTAATATAGTTTAATTATTTTCAACACATAGATGTCACTTGATGTATGTATCAAGATAAACTGAGTTTACAGTAGATACATCTTACTCTACTACGGAGTTACCGTATCTTCGTTTAGGTCGAATAAGTGTATCTTATTGCATTCGGCCGTCTCTAACAGATGGAACAAGTCATTGTATTTACAACGAGGCGTATAATTGCGCTTAAATTCATGGAAGAAAGGCACACCACTCGCCTGGTATTGGCCGATGCACCATTTCTTACTCGCGATTTGATGACGTTCTTTATCGCTGCGCACCGCCTAAGCCGTGACAAGCGAGCTCGGCCGCCGTTCCATTAGCGGCAAAGACTCTTATCAGCCTGACGTGTTTCAGCGATCGAATTCCCGAGAGAGGTCGGCACATCGAATTTCTTTCTCCGTACGAAGCTTTCGAGACCCGAATACGGGTGAATCGAAAATCCCGGAGCACGCCGGAGGGTAATTCTATACTATGAACAGGAGGAAGACACACGGTCCATCTGCGCCGTGACAGAGGCTTGGGTTTCCTTTCATTGTGGGGTGCCCTTACGGAAGGAGACACCGTTGTATCCGCCATTGTAATCAAGCGTGCCCTGTGGCAACGTGTGTATGAAACCTGTGTGTGCAAACCCTCCTACGAGCGAGAGCCCGAAAATTTCTTAAGGCTTCTTCCGCCCGGATGCGCTTCCTTCGCGTTTCCTCCGCGGTTTTGTCTGCGCTAAGAAAGAGAGCTATTAACTTGATTAAACATTCCAGTTTGGTCAAATCTCTTCAAGTGCATTTAAACGCATGAAACACTTGTACTTTAATTCAAGTATTTATACGTATATTTAACCGAAAGTACATAAATGCTAGAACTAAAGAAGTTTAGTTAAGTTGAAAAATTTGTAACTTTCTTTCTCAATGTGAAGAACATCATCTTGTTCGCCAAATATGTTTATCACCGAATATCCTGCCTATCTTTAATGCGCATGTCTCTGTACATTACATTTTATTTGCTAAAACAAATGCGGTGACTACGTGCGTCACACCGTCTGTCCTAAATTCAAGAATCGCTAATTGCAATGTAATTTTATTGACCTTGAATACAGAGCAGGAAACAGGTCCATTTTTCTACCTACTGGGCACGAAAATTATCGCCGTACGTACAACGTCTCGATATGCCGTGGCGAAAATGTGTGTTCGTGAAACTGACATGGGGAAGGTCAGTTATTTATCGCAATGACAGACCACTTTGCTCAATAACTGCTCAATCGTATAGATAAACGCGTGTCGAACTGACAAGGAGGAACAACAAGATGTTTTCTTCTGAGCAATGCGCTAGGAATATTACAAGTACATTTACGAGCAGCGTTCTTGTACAATATTCGAGTACAATAATCAATCAAATTGAACAATAATCGGATCTCTTCTCTTGACATTATTATTATTATGTAAAAAAAAACGACATCTCATTGATGATGTGTTATCGCTTCGTTCAAACACGTCCAGTTCAACGTCGCGTGAATGAAGCTGTTCATAAACCGGATGGGTTTTGCGTATCAATGCGCTAACACATTACGATGCGATTTAAATGAGATTCCCCTGCGGTAACGCAATTTAATGGTTAACCACCGCAAGCCGTGTCGCCGGGGATCAAATATGTATACACGCGAGTGAACGCGTCGCATCCGCGAGAAATCGCGGAATCTTGCACAAAAAAAAAAAGAGGAGCGGTCGAAAATTAAACATCCCAACCATCGGCGCCGACACGCAAATACGCACACTTGCGCATTGACTAGCTGCATGCCCGGTGCATTCACCCTATATCTATTCCGCCATTATCCACTTGGATCCCGCACCGCCTACCCCCGCGGTTCTACTTCCGCCCGTCGCGTATACTCGTAAAATAAATCGTATAATCGGATAACGAGACCTGCCTCTTCGCAGCTCGAGCGAATAACTCGCGATAACTCGATCTCGGGGCGAATCGTCTTGCCCGTGCCAACTGCATATCGACTACCTATATCAATATCGCGTTGGAATTGCGCTGCCCGTTGCAAAGCAATCGTCCCGCGGTATTCATGGACGAAATATTCATTCCGAGCAACGGTGCTGCAAAGTGAATTATAACTTGATAGCTGCGTACAAGAAAAACATGGAATAAAGATTACTAAATTCGCTTGGCTTAGCTCTCCGTGTGCTTAAAGGTATAGATGTCTCACGTCTGAAAGAAAACATTAAAATTTCACAGATTGTTCTATTATAACATTTGAGTATTTGTGTAAAATTTAAGCATAATCCTTTTATTTATTTAAACAGTTATTTAATTTTTTTGCCTTTGATTATTATAAAATCGTGTTTCGTAGCACTTATAATATTTGCAAATTAATGAGGAAATAGCCTTATATATTACATTAAATTTTGTACGTATATTAATAAAATTCTAATAAATAATCGTACAAAAATTAATTTAAATACCATTTCAAAGTTATTTACTTAAAATTATAGCAAGTTGATCAATTATGATGTATAAGCCATCATAAGCCTTTTTTTTTTTTGTTTTCTTCTTTGCAATCGGTCTTAAAATCAGAATTCAATTATTCACGATCAAAATTTTTTATCATTAGTTAGGAAGATAAAAATTTACTAAGTCTGCAGTTTTTAAATTTTAATTAATTTTAAATATTATATATATTTAAATTTTAAAAATTGTTAAAGTTATTCAAAACAGTTATAATATAAAACATGAAATAAATTAATATTTAATTTGTAAAGTAAATTTATATAAAATAACAATAAAATGTTTCTTTATGTAGGAATTGTATTCTGCTTTTATAATTTTTTTTTGCTTAGATAAATGTTTAATTTAAAAAAATCAAATTAAAACTTACGTGTTATTTTAAAAACGAATAAAAATTAAATAGTTGAAAAGTAACTCACTTAAAGTTAACTAAGTTAAAAAATTATTAGGAAGTTATTACCCCCAACTTAGTTTTCTTAAACTGACAATTCTAAAGTTTAAGTCTTACATACGATCGAATTAACCGTGAAACCAGGATATTACATAGATATATCTTAATTCCTACTGGTTGCAACTAACTGGAATCAATAATTATCGATTCCAGTTAATGTAATCGCCACTTTTTTCAATCTCCGCGTAATCCTTTCAATGGCAAATTTACACCGACATCATTCGTGATGCCCGACGTTATCAGGAAACCCAAGTCCAAAGAGAAGGCAAGTACTTCGACCCGTTATCAATACTTGGCGATTACGTCGGTCATTGACACTGGGAATCCGTTATTTGCAGTCGGTGCGCTGGATGCCATCGGAATCCTGTACGCTTATGCATAAGCCAAGGAATTCGACGAAAAATAACGAACTCTCCAAAACTAATGTAGAATAATAGAAACGTTCGAGATTCACGAGTGCGCATCGCGTGCCTTCGTCCTCAACGCGCGTTCTCGCCCTTATTTCGAGATGAGCGTCGCGGGAGTCCGCGCTCCCGTTTCCGCGGATCTTCACGTGATTTCTTTTTCTCCCCCAGCGCATTGTGTGCATCGTGTATAATGCGTCCACGTATCTGGCTTTGCGAACATAGCTTTTCCATTATCGTCGACGCGGGTGCGCGCCACGCGCGCCAGAGAGAGTGCCTCGTCGGTCGTTCCTGATCCTATCCGCCGGCGGGCCGATACCGCGCGCGTTTAAACGTCTGACCCGCATTCCGTCAAGCAGCCTGAAATTTCGCTCTGTCCGCACACCATGTACCTCCTCTTCCGCATCGCCTGCCGGTTACGCAGAAGCCGGTTCGCGCGCGCGTACTCCTCTCGCGTCTCCTACGCTCTGCCGCCGTTCCAGAGGCCTCGGCGGAATGTCTCTGCGCGTTTGCGGGCGGCGCCGCTAAAGTATTGTTATTCAGCAGCCGAAGACGGGTCCCGCGAGCATACGAGATGCAAATGACGTTTGTGCCATGCTGAATCTTTCCACCGTGCTCGCGGAGCATAGGCTAATATCTTAATGAAGCGCGGGCAGACTGATGACTGAATTAGAATTGATTGCTCGAAGAGACATCCACCTCGAGATCGCAACTCGTCGTATGTCTCTTCGCACTTTTCGTTCAAATCAAAAATTACATACAATAAACATTATGCTTACGTGTTACACAAAATTTTATTACAATCTAATAATATTTTATTTATTAAATTGATTATATTAGATCCATTTTGAATTTTTATGCCTTTACTTCATTTTTGTATACAACAGTCCCTCGAAAATCTTTAAACATAACTAGACTGTATATATATATGTATATGTCGCTTTTATTTAAAAAATAGAACTTGAAAAGGGATTAATAAATTAAATAGATTATATTAATACTTCTCAATTTTCAATGCTTTTAATGTAAACGTAATGTGAACTTTTAACGAAAAATATTAACAAATGAGAGAAAAGTCACGTTTTTACAAAATATATTAACACAATATACTAACGAATTGTATCAAGAGTGGATTTTATCGATAACACGAGGTAACTTGATATCGCGAAATAAAAACTATTTTGTCCCATTATTTTAAAGCAAAGAAAAATAAAAAAAAATTAAATTGAATTAAAAGAGAAACTTTTAAGCGCGCTAATATTATATTAAATAAAATATTAAATAAAATTATCAAATTTTTTAATATTGCAGTTATATTATATCGCTTTCTGTGTTTTTATCATTAATATATGTTTTTATTATTAACTTATATTAAAATTGACTTTTATAATTACATATGAGACAAATTGCTATTCAAAAAATCTTAGTAAAATTAAAAAGTAATAGAATATTAAATAATAGTTCGCACATCTCAAAATAAAGCCCTTTTTTGCAATAAATTACGCTTTATTCTGGATGCACTTTAACTGGCGCCAGAAGGAAGAAATCCGATAAGAGAACGTCGTTGCAACGGCGCCGTCTAATAAAATGTTATCGGAATATAGCTCCAATCGCATCGTACATCTCGTTGATTTATACCATGTTCATGTAACTACAAAATAAAATGTAATTGCACTTAAATGTGTATACATAACAATTATCAATAATGAGCGCAATGTTTGTCCATATGTCAAGACGTCTTAAATATTTTGATTATTGTACATACAAGTCTCACGTTGAATGTCACTTCACATCACTTTAACGCAACAGCAAGGTGTTACGCAATATCATTATGAAATTAGCACATCCTACACAGTTATTTCTCAAAGTGCTATGTCTTGAGCGTGTTAAAAACCTATTCTTGAAACATTTGTTCTCCATATTAAAACTTCCACGAGTATTACGTGTTTGCTCGGCAGTATATCTGTTTTCTCGGTGTGTAGCAAGAAGAATTATTGTGTTTATAAAAATAGATTCTGTTTTCTGATTAGTGATACCATTAAATGTAAAATGTAACATTACCCTACTTTATAAACGCGAAGAATTTTATTTTGGAATGTAAAATATCTTTGATATTGAACGAACATAACTCATCCGGAGCATCAGGTATTTGAGTTATACTAAAAGTTATTATGCTTTAGCATATATTAGCATGAAAATAGATTTTATTTCGATAAATGGTATCATTAATCACCATACGTCGTTAGTGTATTTTATATACAAATGAGAAATAATCTGACATTTTATGTTTTACAAATATGAAAAATTTTATTTTTTAATACATCTCTGATAACGAACATAACTCATCCAAAACATCAAGTATTTAATATATTTATAATTTATTGGTACACGCACAAAAATATCATTCCAGTGTTAAGAAAAACAATTAATTAATTTTCCTTATTTTAAACTGTTATAAAAAATGCTTTTTTGATAATAGAATTTAAAAAAATATTAATTATTTATTTGAAATAATATGTATTTAAAATAAACTTCTACGTACACAAAAACATACATATTGTAAAGTTTCTTTATAAGAATTAAGTATAACTTATTTTAAATATTTTATATATTCACAGTGATAAGTTCAGATTTATGTAAAATATATTTTAAACTCTAGTAAAATTAAATACTTTAATTAAGAATTTTAAATTAAAGACTTTATTAAGCGTTAAAATAAAAAAAATTAATTTGTCTGTTACTTTTCACTTTTTTCTTCAATAAAATTTTATAGTATGTTTTTATGTACACATAAGTTCTTTTTGACTACGCAATAATAATAAGTTTCTCTAAAATTTTTTGTAATAAGTGTATTTTAAAATAATTATTAAGAAATATTTTTTATTTTAAAAAAATCTCTACTTTCTAAAACAGAAGACTAAATTAAGAAATTTTTCTTAGCAAATAGAGAAGTAGAACTGATATTTTCTGTGTGCATGTATTATACATCATTCGTTTTACAATCAATTTATGTATAATGAATGTCAACGAGTTATCTATATTGCAGTAATTATAGATTCAAGCCGTGTTTGCAATTAACATCTGAAACTTTGAAACCACACTAGATTAAAACTAGGAAAATGTTGGTCTAGTTCGTCACGCAATATTATTTTGAAACTCGATTCTGTTGAAGTGACGGGACAGTATATTAGTCACTCAATCGATATTGTCGGAATATTGCCGATCGCAGAGGCGTGTTTGTCATCGTGTTGTTGGCACAAATTATCTCGAAATTTTGTCCATCGCCTCTCGTGAATAAAAACAATTCACGCCCCGCTAATAACTTTCTCTTTCAGCAACAATCTGGCTGGAATTGCCACAATGACAAACACTTGAAGGCAAACCATTCTAATGTATTCGCAGATACTCATCAAAGCAACGGCTAGTTAGCTTTACCATAAATTACAGATCAATCGACAGTTTGCATACAAAAACGAAAACGAAACCGTGCAGAACCGATAGTCGACAGTCGGCCGCAAGATTAATCACAGTTATCGCGCAGTTGTTGTATGCGTAGTTTAAAATTATATAAAATACATTTTCGATTGGCGAGTGAATACTCGTGATCGATTTTTCGGCACACAAAGTGAACTTCGACAGCTCGAAACATCGGTTTACCGTGAATAATCTATTTATTTGTCATATTTCACGAGACTGAACGAGCGCTCACGGTTTCTCGCTACGACGATCATCGCCAGCAATTATCGCCTCGCCCGATGACGAGTAATGTCAAGGATGCGAGGCACAAAGCATATGCTGAATTGAAGGGTCCGGCCAAATGGGCCAGTAACGCCGTAGGAATTTGAAGTAAGTAGTGTCAAAGCCCGCTGAGCATCATTTATGTGGCAAACATATCACTTAAATTCACCACGCGGCAAAGATGTGTTACACGTGTGTCTGCACATTTTATCCGTTTATTAGCAGTTAAACGGTTCGAACGATAATTAATTTGATGTCAATGAATCATTGTAGGGTTTGATGTATCCCATTTCCACTCCTTCTCCCGTTCATTGACACATTTATCAGCTTCTTAATAAGGAATATAAGCATCCGCTGATTCTGCCGCGAATCAATGTGTCGTAAGAAGTCCGATAAGAAACGTAGTGATGTTACAGTGAAAGTGGTACGGTGATTGTTCGGTTCTTTTAAAATACAAAAAAATTAGAAGGAAAAAGAGAAAGAGAGGGAAAGAGAGAGAAAAAGAGAGATGCGCGGTCTTGTGTTCAAAAATTTCGGAGAAACTTCTGTAAATCAATGCTTTCTAAATCTCGCAAAGTGAAAACGTTAATCAAAATAAATATAAATTTAACTTGTTTTCTATTTATTCTAATTCATTCTAATAAGAATAAAAATTATCCTATTTAGTCCTTCAGAAATGAATCTTAATTATCTCTCATAGAGTGACAAAAATTACTCAAATAATTGCTGAGAAAAAAAATAATCTTGTTAAGAATATCTTTATTAGTAAAATGTAAAATAAAATTAAGCAGATGTAACTTAAACAATTTTGTATTGTTTTATTCAGAAAAATATATTCTCATTATTCAACAATAAATTTCTGTTAAAAGGAAAAAATTAATTTAATACAAATCTACAATAAAAGATATCACGTTCTCTTGAAAACGTACAAATGGTCTGAAACGTCTTATATAAGTAAGAATACAATCTTGCTTATATCTATAAAAGCATCGATTATTAAATAGAAGATATCAATTTTAATTTGGTACTAATAGATATGCGGTACTATTTTTTCTCTGCGCACATGTAAGATTAATTTTTACTCTACGGAATTTAGAGAATGATCCAATCGAGACAAGACTTCTTAGATATCTCGGTCCTAATTATTTTATCAAGAAGACAATAGAAAAACCTGCGTTAGAATGAAATATTCAATTACGCAAAAGTAAGATATTTGAAGATTCGTGTTATCGCGGACACGCACGATTACCACCGATATCAGAGTTTAGTCTTTAGCAACCATGTAATGAATTTATGATAATGACAGTGCGATTAGTTTCGAACCGTGATGATATCGCGACATATAAAGCTGTCGCATTTATTTATGTCACGATATTTGTTGCCGCAAAAACACGCGACATAATGACAAAATGAGCGTTAAACGGCAGGAACTGCCACAACAGCATTCTCGAAGTCATGCTCAAGCATTCCGCAGACGACATACAAATGTAACTTTCAAAGATTCAAGACAGTTAATTAAACACAAGGCTGAACCCAATTAATAATAATGTTGTAGGATTAATTAGGTTTATAAAATCATTCTTGAAGTAACATATCGCAGTTAGAAGCGTATTATAATGAAAATAATTGTCGTAATTAAACGAGGCTACTAATAATTATAATTTTAATTTTCAGCAAGAAAGTGCTTCCATCTTACGGTATCTTCGCAAAAAACACAAATTTATTCCAGAATAAATTTAACATTTTATTCAACGATACGTTTTCTCTCTAAATGGCGAAGCAATTTCATAATAATGCAAAAAATTGATTCCTTTCTCTTCCTCATCCCATGAATTGGCACCTCGGCACGATCTCGGCGTAAAAAGTCAATATTTATCAAAGTAAAATGTCAGCAATTCTGATAGATCTGTACATAAAGAAATATCGTGATAATATGCGATATCGTCATGCTTCGATGATCGCACATATGCTATTATTCGAGCATCGAAAATAACTGTTATCATCGATCAATACCATAACACGCTGCTAAAACTATAGTAAGTATAGTATAGTAAATTGACAAGTATAGTAAATTGACGTCTTTGTTTTGAAGTCCATTTAGCATATCTTAAAAATAATATTTAAAGTAATAACTTAGTTAAAAGTGGAAAAGTACTTGCGGTTTTAACTTGCGGAATATACTAGATTTCTTATCGGTCACATGTCACTGTATCATTGTAATTATTATACTTGCAACTGTACTGTTTTACTGTACTAAGTTGCAAGTATAATAATTACAATGATACAGTGACATGTGACCGATAAGAAATCTAGTATATTCCGCAAGTTAAAACCGCAAGTACTTTTCCACTTTTAACTAAGTTATAACATTAAATATTATTTTTAAAATATGCTAAATGGACTTCAAAACAAAGATGTCAATTTACTATACTAGTCAATTTACTATACTATATTTACTATAGTTATTACATTAAATATTATTTTTAAAATATGCTAAATGGACTTCAAAACAAAGGCAATGATAAAAAGTGATTCATAATTCGTACAAAAATAATAAAAAATTCTGCGCTTTTTCGCAAACGGATTGATTAGATAATATTATCGAAATAATTGTACAAAAATTATCATCCAATAATCAAAATTGAATTAGAATTAAAAACTGAACACTTATATATAATCATTTTTTTGTTTATATCACATTATATAATATACTTTTAATTAAATTAATTTTATAAACCATTAATTTAATTTTTTTTTTATATTAACTTACTCAAACCTAATATTTCTCTTTTTATGGCATTTTATTCTTTTTAATCTCTGAAAACCGCAGTGTTTACAAGAAATGCAGTAAGAGGACTTTTTAGTTTAGTAGAAAATAACAAGAAAAAAAAAGATTACTTATTTTATTAAGAAGTTTCAAACGGAATTACCAACAGGAAATACATTGCCCTGACCGCAAGGTTACACGTATTTATTACTTTTAATAATTTTGCAGGCAACAACTATATATAGACTCCCGATTATGGTTGCCGATGATTGATAACGCAATCGCCTTACGCGAAACTCTTCCCGGACGGACGTTACATCTCGCAGAGTGGAATTTACCGATCTAAGGGAATCCACGAGGAAGAACTCAAACGCGAGTGATGATTACGAGTTACGATAGTATGAGTGACTATATCGCGTGCAAGGGCGGCCACAAATTTCGTTAAATACTACAAAGTCTACTTAGAAGAATTGTCCAATCTCCTGAATTCCGTTGGAGAACGGAAAACCTGCAGTCGTTCTCTTCAGCTCGCCGAGGGCATTAGACAGCGAAGGTTTGCGCAGCCGCTCTCCCACATTTTGTGATCGAGACCGATGTGCCGGGAGATTTATCGATCATCAACATACAAGCCACCCACTTGTCATTCGTCGTGATATCTCGCTGTGATCGAGTGTATATTACTTGTCGTGGATCTACACAATTATAATCGAAATTAAGGTATCGCCTTTTTGTGTCGATTTACAAGATGTGTGTCACTTAAATTAAAAATTTGTCTCGAACTTATGTTTGATAAATCAATTTAATTTTAAATGAATTTGTCAGAATATATAGAATTTCATATTTCCTCAATACGGTAATTAATTTCTATTGTTTTGTGTAGGCATTTATTGAATACTAAACACATTTTTCTGTAAATTATTGAGAAACTCAATCTAATGAGAAGATCAACAGATTGAGCAATTGGATCAAAGTATACTAAAAGTATAGGCATCAGCATCTCACTGTAAAATACGTTACGTAAAAAGGTCGAACATAATTCACAACATAATTATGATAGGATATGGAAAGAACATTGCAGACATAACAAATAGGCAATCTAGATTTCTCTAATTATTACATGCAAATAATTATGGTGTTTGACAATTTATTTATGTGTAACATTATCTACTTTCAATGTTTCTATTTCTATTCAGCACAATTCGTAAAAGCACAATTCAAAGAAAAATTATGAATAATAGCAATGTTAAATTTAAATGTTAAGTTGAACAGCCATTTTATTTGATAAATCGAAAGAAATTATTATCTTCATATTTTAACATTTTAAATGTTTTTCTAAGCAAGATTACATTTTATTTATTAGAATTTACAGAATGAAGAGTCTTACTTTATTTATTTATCAAATAAATATATATTAATATAACTCTCGAAGAGAGATTTTATCTGTGCGGGTGTGCATGTAACACAATCTTTTATTTTCGCGATTCAAGTTGAATAATTTATCTACAAATGTCTTTTCAGAAACGTATGCGGCGCCTAATTCAAAGACGAACAGCGATTTAAATAGCCACGGTACCCGGCAAGGTACCCAGATAAATTTCTTGTCTACGGTTCCAACGAACGTCCGATATGGCGACCGTGGACAAAGATCTCGAAGATCTCATGTCCCATCTGGGTGAATTCGGCAAATACCAGTTCCGGCAATACTGCCTTCACCTACTCGCCGCCCTTACGGCAGGTGTGCACATGCTATCTCTACTGACAGTCGCGGCGGTGCCGGCTCATCACTGCGATATCCCGAAAGCGAACGTGTCGTCCGTTCTGACCAATGAACTATTCAATCTCACCACTCATAACTGGGCCAATTCTTCAGACGTGTTGGAACACCTTCCGCGCCGTCTCGACAGTTGTCACTATCTGGATCATGACAACGTCACCCGGGAATGTAACTCGTGGACCTACGACACAACGTACTTCCAATCGTCCCGCGGCATGGAATGGAACTTCGTTTGCTCGCGACGTTGGATGGGTGCCATGGCGCAGTCCTCGTACATGTTTGGTGTGTTCGTGGGCGCGATCACCCTTGGTAGCATGGCAGACACATACGGCAGAAAGATCATATTTTATGTGTCCGCGGTAGCACAGCTGGGACTCGGAGTACTGGTCGCCCTGGTGAACAACTACTACGTCTTTCTGGCGATCCGCTTTCTGTATGGTATCTTCGGTTCCGCTGGTGCATACATCACCGCATTTGTGCTGACAATGGAGCTGGTGGGACCGTCTAAGAGAACCGTGTGCGGTATAATGTTTCAATTGGTCTTCGCCATAGGTTTCATGCTGGTGGCAGTGTGGGGCGCCGTGCTCAAGGATCGTATGTGGCTGCAGATCGTGTACGGTTTGCATAGCGCGATTCTGCTCGGCCACTGGTGGCTGATGGACGAGTCACCCAGATGGCTGTGGGCACACGGTCGCGCTGCCGAGGCAATTATCATCGTGCAGAAGGGGTTAAAAGTGAACGGCAACGATGTTCATGTGGACGCCGCCAGGCTAATCAGCAGATCGAAAGTGCAGCAGGAGACTAAGGAGGAAAAATCTTACAGCGCGCTTGATCTCTTTAAAACACCGAATCTCCGCAAGAAGAGTCTAAACATCTGCCTTAATTGGTTTGCTAATTCGATTGCTTATTATGGTCTGGCGCTCAATATGGGCAATCTCGTCGGCAATCCGTTTGTTATGCTGTTCCTAAGCGGCGTGCTGGAGTTTCCGGTGTACATCTTGATAATGTTCATTATGGATCGCACTGGCAGGAGATGCCTGACCAGCACGTTCCTGATGACGGGCGGCCTGTGCTGCATCTGCGCCGCTACCATCAGCGGCGCGACCAGTGATCTAGCGGCTGTGGCCAAAGTCACGGTAGTGCTCGTGGGCAAGAGTTGCATCGCCGGCTCATTCGCCGTGATATACAACTACACGGCCGAACTGTTCCCTACGGTGGTGAGGAACACGGCGATCGGTATCGGTTCCATGTGCGCGCGTTTCAGTGGCGCTCTTACGCCCATGATCTTCCTGTTGGACTCACTGGACGCGCGAGTACCAGCCACGCTGTTCGGCCTTATTGCTCTGATGGCGGGCTTTCTGGCGCTCTATTTGCCGGAAACGGTGAATCAACCGATGCCAGAGACCATTGAGGACGGCGAGAACTTTGGCAAAGGTGATACCTGCTTCACCACCTGCTTGGGTGGCGACGCAAAAGTCATTGCGAGCGAACACGATGTCAAAATGGACAAGATACCAGAAAAAGAAGAAAAGGAGAAATTGAATGATATATAAAAGATCGTATTGTCTTAAGAAAGTCACCAAATGCCTTTAATTAGTACTTATAGTTGTAATATACTGAGATGAAAACAGATACATCTTGATCTTGAAAATATCAAGTTATGCTGATATTAGAGATATTTATTAAAAATACTTATTAAAATTTATAAAGATTATCTCACCTGGGTAAAGTACGCACAATTCGTTATTGAGAAAAAGATATTTAGAAACAATTTACATATTATGTATGTACAGAAAAAAAGAGAAGGTCAGTTTTTGGAATTGTATACATAATATATATTAAGAGATAAAAGAGTTGAACATATTAAATGTTTGACCAGTTCGAATAGCTCGAAGCAAAACAAGAGCATTGTTTGCAGTGATTGTTAAGCAGTAATCGATCTGTAATATCAATTTATTATGTTCAAAACTCGAAGAGTTTAGATTAATATTAATATTATATTAATATATAAAACGTTTTTATTTGAATTATAATAATTTCGAACTTCCGGATCTATATAAAGTGAGTTTGGAAAGTTCAAACATATTTAGTTTGAAAAGTTTCAACTATTTTTAATGCTTGAGATTTGAACTGTCCGAATTATTCAATCATCTAATATTTCCAAGCACTAATGTATACATATTGTATATAAAAAAATTTTATACTAACAATATTACAGTCAGTCCAACAAGAGTGTATACATTTGCAAAAAGATTCATGAAAATGTAAAAAAAATATATGTCATTTTAAAATATATTTAGTGGTCTATTTTATCTAATATACAAAGATTGCAATACATTGCAATACATTACTTTTTCTTTACGACATAAATTGGCGCCAAAGTTACACTACATTCTGTTTTAAATTTTCATAAATCTTTCTGCAGATATGGCGCATATGCTTTTGTGGGACAGACTGTATATATAATTCTTTATTTTTTAGTAAAAACACAAATTAGAATATTCTAAAACTTTAATAGCAATAATAATATTATCTGCATGTATACTAAAAAAAGACGATATTTTTAATACCGAGATTATATATGAGAGCAGATTCTATTTTGTAAAATTATTTATGTGTTATTGATTAGATTTATATAGTAACGCTATTTATATAACAATACTTCATTACTTGATCTAGTGACTTCTATTTTCATAAAATTTTACATCATATAGAAGACATTCAATGAATGCCTTCGAAACTTAGAAAATGAAATTATTTAAACATAAAACAATTACTTGTTAGTAAAAATATTCAAATACACATGCACTTTTAGAAAAAATTGGACCCGTTTAATATTGATTGCTTTCCCATCATACAAAGTTCTTTCCTTTCTTCATATAACAGAATTATTATCAGGTTTTTATTACACGTAAATTTCGGTGATCAAGATTTTAATTTCAGACAATTTCCAGGATAAAGATGATTAAAAGTTCAAGTGACATCTAGTTCCCAGTCACCGTAAGATTCTGCTTATGAAAAGTTAGAATAATCTGAACTATAGAACAGGAGAGAGACAGAGAGGAAAAGAGAGAGAGAGAAAGAGAAGAGAAAAGAAGTCAACTAGAGAATAAATTTGTTGACATCCGACTTATCTCGCTACTTTTGGTAAAACAAACTGACCGAGGGAAGTTTGTGGGTTACGCGAGATAACGGTCAGGACGCGCGAGATGCTTTAAAGTGCACTATGATCCTAATGGCAAAGATGCAATTCAGAGAGGCTCTTCCGAGAGGACCCGGGATATCCTCTCCTGATGAAACTGCCGACTCACTCCTCTCTTCCTAGCTAATGGAAAAACTTTGTCGCTCGGCCCAACGCTTTTCCAATCATAAAGTTTGAAAAATGGTCATGTCGGTTATCCGCGGATTTTTTTCGCCGCAAAATTAACGATAGTAGGGAAACATCCTGTCTCTCTGAAAAATTTCGTAAAGCTCTCCACCGGATGTCTCAAGTTACTTAGAAAGGTTAGTGATCTTATTAGTTTCCTGATAGTTACTTTTAGTTGTGACTTTATTCTTTTTTCTCACTTAAATTATTTTCTAACTAATGTCATCATAACGCATTGTGCGTTTTATTATTAAAGTTTTAGATATTCGCATTTATTTATATTTTATTTTAATATCTTCAACGAGATAGGTAGAGATAAGTATGCAAATAAAGCTTGGAAGATCATCGACTTGTCGAATTGTATCAGTAAAGACACAAAATAATCCTGATTACAATCGACTCGCGTTATTTATTAATACATTGAAAGTCAACCATACTACAAAAACTGATAAAAATAATAACTAGAGAAATTTAAATTTATCTTCTTAAATTCTGTACCAAAATGTATAATCATCGCGATAAGCAATAACTAAAATATGGTGCATCTATTCTCAAGTTTCTGATCCTCAACGTCATGCCAAGCTTCCGCGCTTCGTGGGAAATTCACCGGTGGATTTTTGCGGATGCGCTCGCTATTCGGAAGAATACACTCCACGGCAATAGCCATAATTCATGCATTTATAATTTTATAATTTTATGCGTTTAGTTACGACGCAACGGCTGACAACAGGTTTTTGTCAACCACTCGCGCAATATTGGTTGTATCTCTTCGACACAAATTAAATTAATGACTCGAATTAATATAATTAATGGAATATTTAACTCGAGCAGTATGCACATCATTAATTACTTTTACTGCGAAACGTGAAATTAGCAAGATATTGTAACGCTTCCGCGCCCGTGAATTCTCGAAATTCCACACGTGCGTGATGTGTCGCCGGTGTCCGCGAGATAAAACCGCTGCAGTTCTAAACTATAATTTTGAAATTCTACCAACTAAATGCAGAGCAAAAATGAATTACTGGTAAGTATCTTTGAAACCGAGTTTCAGCCGAGTGTTCTGAAAAATAATTGGCGCGTTCTTCCTTCCTTTAAAGTAATTCATTAATACCTGTCATAAAATAATAGTAACTTTTTAAACTTCTATAACTTTTTTTTTTTAAAAAGACAATATAACTAAAGCGATGTGCTTTTAACTCAGCCATCGTAGATAAGCACTTAAAAAGAAATCTAGAGAGACGAAGAAAAATATGTCCGACTCTTTATTCACCTGGATAAATTCCAGAAGAAATCTGGGAAAAGTCGACTTTCAGATAAACGTTTCCGAGAACATTTCGAGAAGTAGGACATGCCCCACGGGAAAATGGAGCAACTGCTCGCGACTGTGAGCCGTAAAGCTTCAATTTATGTATGTAAATCCGACCCTGACGATCGTACACTCACCTGCGTTATCGAGCGCGTGCGGGTCCATGCGCGAGGGACGCTGGAGCCCGGGATACTATATGGGAACACACGGTGGCAGGGAGCGCGCGTCGCCAACTGAACTGTCGCTCTGTTCTCGCCCATTAAATCGCAGAAAACGTTGCACCAGCGCGCGCAACTCTGTCAAATACGGTGCGACCGCTGCCGCAAATTCGATCTCCCGATAGAATTGGATCTCGCGGAAGTGCCATCGTGCGCTAAGTTCGCGTCCGAATGGAAGATCGCGAAATACCAGAGCCGAGAGAGCGCCCTGCGATCAATAACGATCGAATAGCTTCGAAGCTGTTAGTTCAAGTTAATTGAAGTCCCCCGATCCTCCTCCGGTCTCGCCCCGTGTCGAGATTGACTTCTGCATAGCGATCCGCAATATTCAATCCCGTAACTTTACGAATAGTTCCAGTAATTGTATCAAACATCGAAAAAATGACTTTGGAAAGACCTACAATAAGTATTTTTTTTTTACACACTTTTACGAAGACAGTAAGAGAGATTTTTCAAGTTTTTATTTCCTAGGCATAAAGCGCTATCATTTTACTTTGAATGAATAGAAACTTTTTATTGCGTTTTCACATCTCTGCTCGCGACAACCGTGACAGAGTTCTTTCCTCGAGTCGAACAGCAAGTCCGCGATCGATTTAATGCACACAAAGCGGATTTCGCTGATACCTTGGTTTATACATCTTTCATATGTTTTGGAGTGAAATCTAAATCTTCTAACACAGGAATGTAATTTATTATAAAAGAACGATTATCACGCACGGTAGCCACACATCCTGATTTACAATTAATATTAAATTAACTGAACAAATTATATTAACTAATTACATTACTTCTCAATGGAGATTTAATATTAATGTAATTCACAAGATAATTACATTATTAATATCCATCCTGACATACATTATTATTAATATCATAACAATTAAATCAGTTAAATGTTTGATTATGAACTAAATTTAATTTGAATATTAAGACAGAATTATGTTATTTAATTTTTTATTTGATTATTTCTCAGCCTATATAGATCGTATTGAAGACGTTTGATTTTCGTGCATTATTTTGCATATCATGATGGATTCTCTCACAAGAAAGTGGTCATGATTTAATTATCGCCGTCAGACTTTAATTAAATTGATACCATCTTCGGGCGCACCGTAAAACAGTTGGACGTGTCCTAATTGCGAATTCTCAGTGACTTGTTTAAAGGCAGCGAGGAAACAACACATCACGTTGTGCAAGTCGTTCTAATTAGAAAAGGCATACGAATTTTCATTTATTTCTACAGGATATCTCAGGTAGACAAATGAAGTCCAAGAAAAGTTGATTAAACTTCTTTGTATAGAAAAAAGTTTAAAACGTCTTAAGATTATCTTATTCCTTTTCTAATTGAAAGTAATTTCTATGTTCCTTTATAAAAACCACGGCAGATGAAAGATATAAATGCAGTGGCACATTTCTTTTAATAAAACGTTAATATCGCATTTCAAAGTTTGCCAATAGAGAACCACTCCGTTTTATGTAAAATCTAATAAAGTTTTCCTTGTTAAAATTAAGTCCTTTATGTAGATATAAAAGAACTAAATAAATTAATACAGAATATACATGTTTTAAGAAATTTTATGTTCATAATTATGAGAAACAAAATTAAAAATAATTATTTTTGTTATTTAAAAAAAAACAAAAAAAGCGTATATAAATTTATTAAAAAATGGAATTCATGAAACTTATAGAGTTAATTCGACAATATTTTTAACTGACTTATAACATCTATAATCCATAATAAATTTTTCAGTCCGTTATAACGTATAGCACGCTACAGATTAATTACAGAAAATACACATATCATGAGTTAATGATAAAATATGGCACAACTTCGTATGCATGGTATTTCCTTAAAAAGGATATCTATATATGTATACTTGTTGCGTATTTATAAATGAGAGCTACACGTTCCCCTTTCCTATACCAAGTAATTAATCAACATATTTTTCCTTTTTTTTTAATTACGCAACACGTAATTATATGTAATTTAAACGATGATATGGCGTCTTTTTTAATTAAATTAACAAAAAGAGATAAAAAGAATACGTCGATATATGCAATAATCATCGATTTATTTTAACACATTGATAAAATATATATTGAATATTTATTTATTATATTATATACATAAATTTTTTTATCCCAGAGGTCTCGATCTCAATTTTAATTTAATTTTAATATTAATTTTAAATCACAAGCTAAACTGAAAATTATAATCTTTCCTTAAGAAAAAAATTAATTTTTAATGGTCATCTCTCATTACAATATTTTAATATTCAACATTAATTGAATAATTAATTAATTTTGCAAAAGCTAAGTTTAACGCAAATATTTGCGAAGATTTCGTTATTAAATTACAACACATACATTTGATTCGCGAGAAGACTTTTGTTCTAAACTCTGTTTACATGAACTGAGGATATTTGGAGGATAGAAGTATAGCAGAAAAATCGTATCATCAAAGATCATGAAGATTGGGACCTCGGGAATAGGATTACTGCACCATCATACAATCACCAATAAATGACTATTTTTAAAAAATATCAAAATAATAAGACTTAAAAATTAATTAATATCTTTTATATTGCATTTACTTAATTTTTAGAAAGATTTGTGTAAACTACACTCCTTTTAAAAATTGAATTATATTCAGTTTTGTTATTTTCATTCATTTATTGGTGCAGTAATCCTATCTTGCACATAAAAATGTGTAACATCGCTTCTTTTCGATGTCGTTGCAATATTATCTAATGGTGTATACAGACGTAGTGGTAACTTTGCGCATGTTTGAATACCCCTTTGGTTACCAATCACTCGGGAAGATTTGTACTTTAGTAATACAAGAATGTACATTCTCCGCTCGTTTGAATTCATCAAGCCTCGATGAACCATACAATGCACGGTACACGCGATTCGAATCATTATAGTTTCTTCATTTTTTAACTTCTTCATCGCAGCGTCGTAATTACGGATCCAGTCACCGCTTTTCTGTGCGGAGAACGACTGTAAGCGCGACATTATGAAATACGTATATTACAGCGAGCGACGTGCTTAATGACGAGCTACATCGACTATGGCATGTCCACGTTATTAGGTAATTAATGGAATGAATATAATGCGTACTCGGCAGCACAGTTGCATCACATACATCTTTTATACTCTTTTTCCGCTTCCATCGAGAGACACGGTAGTGGCTCGCGCCAAGTAAACGCGCACTGAAATAACCCCGCGAGCATGGCTATTTAATAAAATAGAGTTATCTCTAATCACAAATCTTATTTTAAAATAAAATAATTAATGTATCAATTGAATTCGTTTTATCAAGTGCCGACGATGTTGTACTTCCTCTTCTTAAAGTGCATATTAAAATGTTGAACTGTAAATGATTTTAAAAAATTAATTTAAAAACCTGTATACAAGCACATAAAAATTAGTAAGAATTTACTAGTGACAGTAGACAAAAATTTAAAACTGGGAAAGCTTCATGAATGATTTTTTTCATAATTTATTCAAATTCGGCGGAATTAAATAATGTAAAAATTTGAAAATAAATATCTAAAATCAACTTTTCTAATGTGCGCCGATTTGTTGATCAGCATTGTTATTTATATGTATTTTAAAAATATTGAAAAAATGTATCCTTTTTTTAAATTTATAGTTACAAGTATCGTGCGCATACTTATTCGGCCAATGTACGTGATCGATGATTACAATCAATCATTGAAGAAGGACATTGTCAGACTCATTTAAAACAATCCATGGCAATTTGGTTCTTCTTGTACTTTCCTAAATAAGACAAGATCTCGCGTATACATGCAAATATTTAAAATAAAGAGAATTTCTTAAAATAAAGAAATTCTCGCGCATAATATTCAGTGGCTATATATCTATTATTGCTATGAAGACTAGTGGCGGCATCTATTCTTCGCTATCCTCGGCATCTAAGATACTCTTGAAATAAAATGGTTGGAAGGGATGTCCTAAGCCTTCGTAGAATTTACTCATAAACTCGACCCTAAAGCATAAAGGATATTAAATAAATAATAAGAAATGACAAAATATAATATTAAAATGCTTTAATTCTCTAAATTTTGTCTAAGTAGCACTCCATGGTCAACATTAAAAGTTAAAAAAAACGGTATTTTATTTATCGACATTGAAAACTTATAATATACATACTCGTTGATATAAAATAATTCTTATTAAACAAAATAGTTGAAATCTGGATTTTTCTCCCACTTAAAAAATGTTCCTCAATTACCTTCTTAAAAAGTGTTTCGGAGACTTTCATAACTTTATTTAAAACAATAAAACTCTATCAGAGAAGCACAGACTCTGAAGCGTCTTCCTAGTATGTCTTACTTTAAACCATTTACATTTAATGATCATTTAAAAATCATTTAGTCAATATCATCTTCATGATGTACAAAAACGTTACAAAAACGTTCATTAAATTTTAACATTTTCTACTTTGTAATGTTTATTAAACCGTTAAAATGTATCGTACAAAAATAATATTATAAACAAAAAAATAATAAAATAGACTAATTAGAAAATTATTAAATGTTTTAAAGTCTTCTGATGTTTTTGTCAATAAAATTATTTTCCATTAAATGTATTTTAAATCTAATTCTGTTGCTTGGAACATACCAATGAAGTCGAAGTGTATGAAGAAACGCTGAGAGGCCCTCCATCAAGACAAGAATGACGACGGTGAAAAAGGCCCAGACACCGAACACGGCGAACAGGATAATGCTGTTGACGTACTCATCCTCGTCGGCGCCTAAACCTATCCGCAGCACTCTATTCCAGAGCACTTCTGACAGCTGAGAGTGGGCTAACGACAAGGCCCACAGTCGCAAATAGGACGCGGTGTGCGAGACGGTAGACAAAACGTATTCTATGGTGTGAATGATTTGATGGATCATCAGCTCACTGAAGCTGTTGTCATCGTGATCATCCGTGGTATCCTTGCTGGTCCCCGCGTTCGGCAGATCTTGGTTCTGCAACTCGATATCCTGGGATGCACTCCCGTTGCTCTGAATAAACAATGCACATGCAACGTTACCCAGCGTTTCATTTGTATTCGCAATTATGAAATTACTTACGTAAGGCTTTCCTGGATGTTTTCTCTTTGAAAGTACAACATATACTGGTTTCCCGAAGAGCATTACTGGAATGCACAAAAGGGCAGCAAAAAGCAAAACTTTCTGCAAAATATCCTGTCCCTCGAACATGTATTCGGAACAGTCGTCGGGCACAGGCGCATGTTTGAAAAGCATCATGTTAATGAATGTAATTAGCACCGACGGTGCACAACCCGGCTTTCGTCCGTCGTCTGCATTACAAAGTATTGCATTACATTAAAACATATGTAGGAATTAGACCAAAAGAAATGTCGTTTTCATAAATAACTTAAAGACCGATTAGCTTCTTTGAGAAAGGAATATTAAAAATAAATAAATAAATAAGAGACTACTATAAAAATAATAACAATATTAAATAAATAATAAATTATTAATCAAGAACTTGAAAATAAATTAATATTTACCTTCAGCCGAAGCCTGATACAAAATCCATTTGATAAACATCAGAACAGTCATGTAGAAAAATAGCCAAACAAGAAAAAGTAATTGTGGCAGAAATTCAAGGAACAAGCTGGCATATTTCTTAAAATACCTGAAAAAAATAAGAAACTATGATATAATACAAATATAAGTACAAAATATCGTAAAAAATTTCGTTGCCTACAGAAATAATAAAAGTAATTAATGCGAATAAGAATTTAGAAACATTTCCAACCGAATTATCTTAAGATATATCATTTAATTATGATAATAGATTCACATAAAAAAAATATTCCTTTTATATGCTTCAAGAAATGTTGTACAGAACACAATTCGACTACTCAATTTTAATATATATTAATAACACTTATATTTTTTTTTACAATAATACACTTTTGCAATCGTAACTCTCTCTCTCTCTTAATTTCTTGTGAGACTGCGATACTTACACCATATTGACGACGTTCATACAGACGCCGAAGATCATGTGCGCGACGCCAAGAATAATCGACACTTTCATCTTGAACGAATTGTGAAATACAATTTTGTTCTGTGCGAGAGCCCAGACCGGGTCTATACCCAGAGGATAGGGATATTGCAGGTAGCTCTCGTTCGAGTTTGGCGATAAGTCTAGCGTTCTATTTAATTTTATAATGTTGTACGAATACCTAATCGTCCAACTAGATCCGAATATGTTAACTGACTTTGCGAATATGTCGTTGTAGATAAAACCACTGTAGATGGAAAACAAACCCATGAGAAGGATGATGTAGCGACCACCGAAAAACAGATTTCCGATTTCGTTGTTTGATTTTTGCGCGTTAATCTTTTTCTCCATTAGTACCATGGCCAAACCGAAAAGCGTCAGTATCAGTCCTAACGCAACAATAACAATTATTTAACAAAATATATGTACCTTTCACACTTTGTTCGTGAGTTTTAGTCACTCGCTCGGATTTACTCACCATGTCCAGCGTCGCCAAACATAACGGCGAACAGAAAGGGAAACGTGATAATAGTGTAAAGTGCCGGGTTAGCTTCGCGATACGACGCCACACCATACGCATCGATTAGATTTTGAAAGCCTCTCGTAAATTTATTCGTTCTATTAAATGTCGGAGGATTTTCATCCGTGTGGATTACGTTAAGGAAAGACGGTATAGAGCTTCCACATTGTCGCTAAAAAATCCCAAGTTCCTTCGTTCAATAATTTAAATCTTGTGTGTTTCAAGTTATCTGTCGGTTGCCGATTTTCTAAGTATATTCACAATACATAAATTGTATGCAATCGCAATAAATTATAAATTATTTGAGAAACGACTTTTATATATATAGCTTCTATAAGCTTCTATAAGCACAGCTACTCGGTAATAAATAATCTGTTTCAAAGTATGACGCAATTCAATTTTAGTTTTTAGTTTTATAAAAACTTTTAACTCTTTAAACTCTTTTGATGAAACTTACTTTAATATTCTTTTATATACAAAACAATAAGAAATTTTTACATTTTTCACACGCTACATCGGATTTTATATATACATACTAACCGATCCTTCCGTGAGGCAATTTTGCACGGTCGCGAGATCAGCCATAGGCAGCCAGCATTCTCCGATAAGACACTTTTTCGACACATCCATATTAAATAGATTCATTGTGTGATAAATAGCTTTCATTTTTCGCACCATGATACTCCAATTTGGTAATTCTTTCGCTACGTTATGCAGAACACGTTGGCGATGATCTTGCGTTTGATTTAGTACCTTAATAAAGTTAGAAGTTATCCAGATGCAACAAGACGTTTTTGCACTGCCTATTTAAGCTATAGATTAAACATTCAAATATTTTTCTCTAGTTCAATTATATGTTATAATTAATTTAACTTATCTAACGAGATAAGTGTCTAAAAGATATCTATAAATAAAATTAATTATAACAATTAATAATAAAATTATCTACATATATAATAACATATTTATAGGAAATACATATTTGTACTTAAGTATTATTTAAATATATTGTTTGTAATTTTTTTTTACACAAAAATTCTCACCAATTTAAGGTCCTCTAGCCGTGTCCGCACACCTTTCAGCATTTCCTGACGTTCCGCATGACTGGTCGGGCACGGATACAGCGAGGCGTGGAAGCCAGTGCAAACTTTTTTAATACGGCTCTTCAATTGTTCCCCTTGAAAAAAAGCCACAAAGGCCGTTTTGTAGATTTCGTTGCCCTAAAAACATTCATGAAGAAAAAAGAATCAGGCGCATCGACAAATGTGCAATGTTTCTCATATTGCGGCAAATTGATCTTTCGGGTTTAGTTCCATTCTGATATTCCGCAGTCCATCTCTTCCACGCGTCATGAACACATGATAAAGATGAGCAAATATAATAAATTAAGAAATTTCTTGCATTACGATAAAAAGAGGAATCAGAGCTAACCGTAGCCGGATCTTCCAATGGTTTTTCAAGTTCAGTTTGCCGAAGAAAAACGTTTCCACGTGATATACGCCAAAGCATTCTCTCAAAGGCTGGCACCCGTTCGCGATTAATAACCCCACCAACGAATCTGCAACAAATTAAATATCAATAACGTCATGATTTATTAAGTTACAATTATTATAATTATTATAATTAACATATGTAATGTATATATGCACATTTTTATCAAATTCGTATTATTGCAGTGAATTAATTACAGAACTGATAATTAAATTAATAATGAGAATTATTCTTTAGAAAAGCTGTGTATAATACAGCAGAAATTTATTCCAGGGCAAATTCCATTGAACGAACATACAAAAGCAGCGAAACTATCTCATAGAAAGCGCTTATACGTACAAAGGCGTCCTTTCAACATTATTAAATGTCACACGCTTTTATATTTGATGCAAGAGAGAGAGACAGAGAGAGAAAGAGAGAGAGAAAACTGGCTTATCTGGTCCGGTTTACCAATTCCATCACGACGATAACTTACTCCAGACGTCCGCGAGTCGTAACGACGGGATTCGGTGCTTCCTCGTTAATAAGCGCCTTGGTGATCGAGTCATTGGCCTCTTCCTGTTGATATAGAAGAAGAACAAACGAATCTTGATTCTTCGACAAAACCGTAACATCGATTACACGAAGGAGGACGGCGCTACGAGCAAAAGCTGCGGAACTACTTAGGTACCTCCGTGAAGAACGCTTGCGTCTTCTCGAGCACGTGCTGTAATTCCGTCAGCTCGAGATAGTTGCTCTTCAGGTTCACCGCGTTCTGGCTCAGCTCTTGTATGTCGTTCTCTGTTTTCTCGAGATGTGCCTGTTGCAAGAGAGAATACGATTCTGAACATACTCTATTGATTCTACAGATTTGATTAAGATATAACTTTTATTTAAAAATGTAGTTATATTAAATTGTTTTACTTATTCATTGACACGTGCATATTCATCAAAATAAGCCTTCAAAATATTTTATAGAATCTTTTTTACCTCGAGATCGATAATTGCACGCGGGTTGGGTGCCCGTGGTAGTTCCGTAAGATTATCCGGGATCGGGACATCGTCTTTCTTGACTTCCGCCTCGATATATCGAAGCTTGCGCTCCAGTTCGTCGCATCGTCGGACCTCATTCACGAACTTCCGTTGAAAATAATTCAAGTCGCCGTTCAGCTAGACATTACGTCAAAATTTAACTGTGATTAGTTTCCGTTGTAATCAGAAAAGTTCGTATTAATCAATCTATTCAACAATGTTCGAACAAGCGTACCAAAAACTTTTTCTCTCTCGCGTAATTTATGTTAATTAAAATTGGATCATCTGACTATTTTCAGGATACTTCAAAACGCATTATAAATAATTTTGTATCTCACATATAATTTATATTCCTTATAGCATAAAACTTACTTAATAACTTATGTAACTAAAATATTTATACATATTTATACGTACCTTTAAACAAAATTCATAAACTTTTAATTTAGAAAATTGTAACACAAAAAATCACAGCGTAAAAACTTAAGGAATTAAGTTGCATTCCATATTCAATCCTTAATAATTTAATCTATTAAACAAAGATTGTATCTTTTAGAAGAATAATTACTTATATTTTATAGTATCATAAAACTCTTATAGTTAAATTTTTACAGATAAATATTTCCTCAACAAATTATATCTATGCTATAAAATATACTAAATGTTTCATTATCAGATCATCTATTATAATATTTAAATTATAAAATATATTAATTGGATAGTAGAAAAATGATGAGAAATCCAACCAAAAAACCTAATTTTAAAATAACTTAAATACATTGATTCGCACTTTTAAAGTATCGTTTACAATATAAATAATTATAATTACAAAAAGTTACATTAAATAAAGTAATCAATAAAGATTACACTTAATTCAACTTACATCACGAAATTGCACCGTACCGGTTTCTCCAAGTTCGGATACAGAAAGATAAGCCGCCTCCGGCTGAATGAACAGCTGGCAAAGAGCCATTTCCTCGCTCCTGAACATCGCCCCCATCTTCACAGCAATTTAATCCTGTGCGACGAGAGAGAGATAATATTTCTTATAAATTGCAGCTTGTATCAAATAACAGAAAATAACGAAGATATAGTGTGAAACGACCATTTTGCGACTATATTATTTTTGGCTTATAAGAAAATTGCTTATAAAGTCGCGATTTTCACATTTACTAACTTCCCGAAAATTATTAAATATACACCTTTATTTAAATAAAATTAAAAACCTATACTTTGAACGATACTGTTTAGTGTAAATATTAATATATTAAAATCAATTTAACAAACTGGATGAAATTTTTTCTAAAAAGTTATTTCTAAAAAGAGTCTAGAAAAAACGCAAGTAAAAAAGGCACTTTAAAAATATAGCAAAGAATGAATCTTAACCGACATCGAACAAACATTGATACTAGATAAGACTAATCATAGTCTTGTTACCGCGCGATACACACATTATTATCAATTAATAAGTGTGTCATGTAAGACGTAACAATGTATGCAAAACAGGAAACGAAGTCATTATGCCAGTGCAATAAAACATCTGTTTCATGTATTTTAGATATCTGTTAATGTATTCATAAGACCTTAATAAAATTAGGGAAATTGAAGTCTCTTAAATTAAATTCTCTTAAATTAAATTAAATTAAAGTTTATGAGTTATAAAATTAACTTTATTACATTAAAAGCTTTATTAAAATTACAGTACAAACTACATGTGAAAGAAATACGTGTGGCAGAATAGAAGAAAACCGTAAAGTAAATTTCTAAGTAGATCAAAGACTTTTTTTCCTCAGTAGAACAGCGACCATGGAAGTGAGATAGACGAAGCTCGGAAAGCGACCGATGAATGAAAAAGTAGGGGACTGAAAAGAGGAAAACGCACACGCGCACGTGGAGACACTGAAAAGCGCGATAAAAGACTTTTCTTGTCGGCGAGGAAACTGCCAATATTTGATTTGCAAACTTGTTTCTCTTTTTTTTCCTTCACACTTGACCTTAGAGAACCTCGACCAAAGATTTTCTCACAGAAACGACCGACGTTTGCAAAGTCGCTGTCAAATTTAAAGTGCGGTGGATCCTTATCTATCGGCAAAATCCGCATGAAAAATGCAATACAGAAAATGCCCGTATTTCAAATTCATTATGCCAAACGCTATCTGATCGTCAAAAGTTCAAGTAAAATGTTTCACAGCACCGTTTTCACGTGGTAGGCAGAGATACAAAAGTAAACAGGAGTGCCAGATAAAAGCGAGACGTTCCATAAATATGTACGTGAATAAAAGTGTTATACTCGCGTCGACACACCCTCACCGGGTTAAATTCTCGCTCTTATCGCCGTTTGTCAGTCGGACAAAAAAATGGCGCCGATATTACGCGTTTGATGCTAAATACCTGTGTAGTCTCATAGTTAACATTATGTAAACCAGGGTTAAGAACGTTATTTTAAGACAGTAATGCGTTGCTCTGCTTAGATAACAATTCGTTACTTTTTTGTAATGCTATAGTAAAATATGAAATTTTAACATTATGTTATTTAATATTCAATATAAAAAATATAGTAATCAATATTATTGGCTTTTGCCATTCAATCTGTTTATATGTTTATATTAAATGTACGTTAACTTTAATATGCATCAATGCGCATTAGTGCGTCTAATCTGAATTTGCTAATAAAGACTTAAAATATTTGTAGAAATAAAAAATGCATATACCCATCTAAAATGACAATTTTTGGAAAAGCAGCGCGAAAGATAATATCTTTTTCCTATAGTCTTTGTAATCATTCAATAAAAGAAAGAATTATAACAGACATTCTAATTAATATTACTCAATTAATATTCTTCAAAACATTTTTTGATACGACATATTTTCTTACAGCGTGAGTCAGTTTAGCTTGTTAAATATTGAAAAATTAGCATTCTTTTAAGCAATTTTAACCGATTTCCTTATCAAGGTATTATTATTCAAGGTTAATTTTAAAAAAGACATCAAACGACATCAACATGTTATCTATTTATCGATACCTCAATGCCTGATCGCTTCAAATATTATTTTCGTTAATATAATAACACATTTCAACGCAAAATTTTTTTTAACGCCAAAATAAGTTATTATTTCTATAATCTTTTAAAAGCTTTAAAATAAACTGCTAAATACAAATCTTATTTCCAAATTGTTTTATCAAATTTTAAGAAATTTGCAATTTATATTTTCATATTATAACTACAATCTAACTTTAAAATAATATTCAAAGTAAATATAATGAAAAATAAGCTTACATAAAAAATTAATAAATGAATTTTTAGAAAAAAGGTTTGAAAGACAAAAGTTTCTTATTTTTTACGTCTAATTCAAATCTGTACTCAAATGTTTTCTTTATAACTATATTCTCTATATTCTTAAAAAAAAATGTATGAGCAGTCTGGGTCACTTTATATATATGTACATTTTTATGTATATATTAAATATAACAACAATATATGTATCTTTCCTCATTTTACATTATAATAAAGTTCTTTTATGCCAGTCACTAACTTTTATTAATATTTACAGACTGTAATATATTATCTTCATTGCAAGAAAGACACAATATCCCAAGAGGACATTCTATACGGGCAATAATATAACAACATTTGTATCTAAAAGATTGCTAAATTTAATGTTGCCTGTCGCAAGTTCTGCTCTTATTACGTAGTCGCACGAGAGTCTGTAATTGACTAAGTGGCTTGTCTTGTTATTGCACGTGCAGATGCTCTCACAAAAGTATATGTATATTAAGAATGATTCTCACATTGTGTTTCTCTTTTTTAATATTTACAAATTAGTTCCGATTATTACATCAATCAATATTAAAGTGTAAAGTAAGAGATAGACTCGAATAAATTTTTTTCCTGACTATATATTTTTTATAATTCTTGTTAATAATACATATATTAATATATAAGATTGCTATATTTATTTCAAAAGAGGCAAAATTTGTAAACTTTCTACAAATAATATAAACAGTTTCTTTCTATTGTTGGATTTAATTTTGTGACAAAGACAAATTATCACTCAAATATCGTAATTACGAATTAATGTATCGTAAATAATTAAAAGATCATTTTCAAGGAATACATTTAAACCTTATCTCCTTAATTAAATGGAAAAAAGATATTAAATATAAATATGTGATAACATTCGATGCTCAACATCGAATGAGGCTAATTGTAAGAACATCACGTTGCGTGCGAAAATGCAGTAAATTGGTAAAGCAGCGAATTGATGGCGGACGGGCGTTGGTTTCCTGTGAAATTGTATCTTTATATCCGAGTTTTACAATGAAACATTCCTAAAGTTAAAATAGAAAAAAGGCTAATTATACATTTCTACTCATTGTTAAAAAAGAGAGAATAATAGTAAAAAGTCAAGACAAAAGTTCACTATATCTCGAGAACAACTTTCTACACAGAAAAAAATGTAATATATCCAATAAGACAATAAGATATGTAGTTACGGGCTGCCAACTACAGATATATTCAATACAATAATATATGCTATTGCAGTATTAACATTGTATTTGCATTAACAGCAAATATTATTGTATTGAATGTTATATGTAGTTGGCAGTCCGCACTACATATGTTATTGGCTATATTACTTTTTTTCTGTGTAGAGAAAGATATATAACAGAAGGAAAACACGCAGAAACTAAATACGTGAAAGAAAGGGAGAGAAGGGATATAACCACTTATGGTTGCCGATTAGGTTGTAACCTTAATAAAGTCGGGGCAACAAGTTCTTCACGTACATGTCGTTACAGCTACTATCTACGAGAGATTACGGTTCGTAAGATGTCATACCCGACAAGAGTTATTTGAGAAAAAAAAAGCGCGTATCGATTGAGTGATACGATAACAATTGAAGGAAACAACAAACAATCGGAATGTAACAAGTGATGTCTTGTGACACGCAAACTGTATCAGCAGCTGCAAAGAGAAAGAGGACAATTGACAGATATAAGTTATATTCTAATTATCTAATTTTATCAGAAAAAAAACGTAACGGAGCAGATTCTTCTTGAGGCACAAAAGAAAGATAAAAATAGCGAATGTTTGTAAGTTTCTTGAATTAATCGTTAAATACTATTCGTCCGTGTTAATTATTGAAATATTACCGCAATTAGCGTGTCATTTGCTCAATTACGATTCGATTATCTCGCATTAACAATGTTGAAGTAAGCTTCCAACTATTATTCTAATATATCTGATTAATGCAACGTATGAAAATTCCAAATGACTCATAATATTCAAAATAAAATTCCGTACAAATAAAAGGCGTGAGGCATTACACGCGCTACGTGGTAATGATCGACGAGTCACACGTATATGGCCTTATCGGCTCAATATCACAATTTAATCTAAATTAAGATTTAAACTCAAGGTTGTCATACAAAATAAATCGAAAGTGCCTTCGTCGAGCCTGGTCGATTCGAGAGCGGTGAAATTTACGAGATTTGAAACAAACTCGCTTTACAAAGAGAGAAATTCACGCGAAAACAAAACCACGTGATCGCCTCGTAAGGACTTTGTTCGATTACTATTGCCGTCACGTCGCCAACAACACAGATTCTACAAGGATACAATCGCGCCTCCTGCATGACGAAGAATTTAAATCATCCACCTGCTTGCGTCACTCTCTCCGGGTCAATCGCGCGATTTATCTCGCGAATTGTGATATTAATTAATACTGATTGCGGACTTATTTCAATTGCAGTTGCGCCGAGCTGCAGACGCGGACGGCACGACGGACGCGCGGCACCAGGTGAAAATTGCGTGAAAATATCGACTCACACTGCTGGATAACGCTCGCCGGCGTCGCGTACGGGAGCACGCGTGCGGGCACTAGCGAAATGATAAATGTTACGTGTACCGTTGTGGAAAAAAAAACAACAAAAAAAATGAAAAAAAAAATTACGCAACGATCTCACAAATGGATTCGAGCGGACACAATGAGTATACCGCGCGACCGGCGGGCGCGGACGTCTCGCACTATCGCGCGGAATTTTACAACTTCGCCGTCGTTGGTTGGGTCGGACGGATCAACGTATGGCGTGTGGAACGAGACCGGGCCAACACAATACAATTGTGCCACGAACGGCGATACGGCGACGAGAGAGAGAGAGAGAGAGAGAGAGAGGAGAAACTCAAACGCGCGAATGAGCCTGCTCATTGTATATACGCGCGGCAGAAATGCTCGCTCGAATCAGTCCGGAGTCCAGGTATTCGGATTAACATCCGACGTCCTAGTAGCGTACACTGGCTCAGTATCAGTTACGTACGCGCGCGAAAAATGAGGAGATAATAGCTCTCTACCCGGGAAGTCCGAAGATAAAATTCCTGCGAAAGACGACACGGGAAGTGTCCGCGCGATAGATGGGGCAGGTTGAGACCCCGTAGCATTTCTGCTTAAAGTGTAGAATGAGATAAAAAAATTATATACAATCCTATAGTTATTTTTCATACGCAAGTGTCAGATTTATTTTATTTCTTTTGTATCATTTAGCATATAATTTAGTTACCATTTTTAATTAATATGTATCTGACCGTGTTTTATCGAATATTTTCACATTAGAAATAGATCTTTTATCTTTAATATATATAAAACAAATTGTTTAATAAAATATTTACAAAAATTAAATTTTAACAAACTAAAAAATCGGACATACTGGTAATCTCTTGTATGTCCATAAAATATCTACGGAAATGTTTTTATCACAAGATCCTTGGAACGTCCAATTTTTTGACAACATAAATTTCTTTTAAAGAAAAATGATATAGTTTGGACGTTCTGAAATAATGAATTGTTGCTTTGGTTGTAGAATTTTTCTGAAGAAAATGTCAAAAAATTAGAGTTTTTAAAGTTAATTATACGTTGCGTAACATGTTCAATTAGAGATGATTTTCGGAGATCATTAGAAAAAAGAAATACTTCCGTCGCACACTCAAATCGAGAGCCGGCAAATTATTCCTTACCTTTGCCGTATGAAATTTTTAAATTAAGCAAAGTATCGCTCGATAAAATTTCGAGTTTCTACGAGTTTTAACGCAAAATGAGAAGAGCGAAGAAATTTCTAAAAAAACAAAAAAACAAATCGTTAACCGCCGATGAAATATAGGCATATGACGCCATTCTCAAGCGTTACGTATACGATTGTGCACGTCTTCAAACACAAACACGCCTGTTGCACGGTTCATTAATCTTCTTCGACAGGCGGTTAATTAAGATTTTTCAACATTGTCAATAATTACGTCAACGCACGGTGCAAACAAGAAAACGCAATGCGCATTAATAAGCATGTTAATTATGAGCCACGCGGTTCTCGTGGCGCGTGTGCTTCAGCTGAAATAATTGTGAAAGAATAACGATTGTGATAATAATAATATAAAGTAGAATAGAGCCGACGAAACGGCCACCTGCAGAAGCAGCTATTTGCCAGTTCACCTCGTTATCGCGCTAATTATCAATTAGACGTCCTCGTGATTTTCGCCAAACGCGCTGGAGAACGCGACACATTTCCGGTCACGTTGCCCGCGCGCTGATAGAAATCTTGCTCTCCCGAGAAGATATAGCTTAGCTTCATCGTATAATATAAAACACTTCTTTTTTTATTGAAAAAAAAAACCTAGAAATAAAAAAGGGACAAACCTCGTTGAAAATCGGTACGTCTCTCGCAAATTAATGGCCGGTCCTGCTCGTCACGCAGATACAATACTCGCGACTGATTTGATCCGACACTAGATTCGACACAACGAATAAATCCCACCTTCGCGGTGCGCGAGGAGGTAGGGAGGAGGATGTAGGCAGGAGGAGAGGGAATCAGAACTCGTGACGATCTTCTGTGTTAGCAGATAAGAACGGATTGCGGCAGAGCGCTGTCTCTTTTGTGTCGCCTGCGGTTTTGCGTGGCGATGGCTGGCTCTCACTTACGTACACCTGATTCTGAGATCTTCGCGCGATTACGATGCTACTCTCGGCTACCGTGTGTCACTTGGCGAAATCAGACGCGATAAAAATAAAAAAAAATTTATAGAAAAATCTGACTCTTTGTTTCGTATGTTTATTAATTTCCACTCTTAATTCGCACGGCAAACAAGCTCGGAGAACGAGGTGTATGTTTCGATATGCACTTTTCGACGGTTGTTTCAAACGTCATAAATTGGAAAGGAAAGAATATGGTTGCGTATACAGGAGATAAGAGAATAGCATAGCGGAGCAACGAAAAGTCAATATTGGTTGCGCGTAATTGCGCGCGATGCAGTGAGCTCGCTCGCGCTCGATAAATCATACGTGGCTCGCGAATTGCGCGATAAACCGCGATTATGTTAGTCACCTGCGCATTATCTGTGCAAAACAATCAATTTTTTTCCTTCCGCTAGATTTTGCGCGCGTATCCGGCGCGAAGCACGCGATAAAACACGTCGAGAATTCAACCGCGAGAGAAAGAAGGATTTTCGTTAAAACCGTGAAAATTCAGATAATTCCAATTGAGAAAATAAAGTACGACGAGCAAAACAAACGGGCGAGACTACAATAGATGTATACGGTGCGGAATGCAGCTGATTTCGCAAATGACTTCCCGTCGAAATAATTATTCCTTCACAGAACATTTCCCTGATTGCGGTCATCTTCAAGCTCAGCGTTCCGTAAAAAAAAATCATTGTCTCATCAGGATGATTGTTTGGGGGCGCCGATATCGGCGTTTCGGCTCGCGTTACCTTGCCTCGCGTTCGCTTTAAATCGTGCGAAATCGAATTGTAAATTTTACCGCAGCGACAGGATAACGAGAAGAACATTTGCAGACTTCCCGACTACGGATTTCGCGCTGCTTTCCTTCTTGAAGAGAGGCCACACCAGATAAGGCGAATGATAATAAGTCGCGGGTGTCGCGCTACCTTTGTATGGCATACTTTGTACAAATGTTCGTTATCTCTCAGAGAGAAAGAGAGAGAAAGAGAGACTCCCAACTCTCAACTTGCCTATCGCTCGTACGACTCGATAATTATATGTATATAATTCAATCCTTGCCTGGCGAAGGACTCCATAAACTTGTTTAAAAAAAAAAATCATAGCTTTGCAGTCGTTCATAGTTACGCAAGACAACTCGAAAGTACTGTTTCTCGACAATAGACGTAATTGGCGAGCAAAGTAACATTTTATTTCGAAACATTATCGATACTTTTGCGCCAAAGGATGAATTTTATGGAGACATAAAATTCATCACTGATTAATAAATCATCTATTTTTACAAATTTCTCAAAAATCAATTCTTTAATTGATCACAACTAAACAATTATCTCTATTTCTCAGATAAAATTATACATTAATTAAGGACGCCTTACATAATAAAGAGCCGTAGAAAAATTTGTTAGAAGCAATAGCGTATGTATTACTCATGATGTGTACAAGTCCTGCTTAGAAATTCCATGAGAACTAAAGTTCGTTATCGACACTTCGTTCGTCAATATTGCTTTCCAAGAAATCATCGAACATTTCGTAGGAATCTTTCTTACTGTATCAATTTTATCATGCTGTATCACAGTCACGATAGAATTGCAACGTCTCGTAAGGTTGAAATTTATCCTCCTGCAGTTTCTAGGTTATCGCGGAGCGGCCTCCGATTTAACGGTCAACTATTACGCAAATTGCCGTATCTCCAGTGACATCTTTCATTATGCGGAACGATGAAATTGAAGCATTATTACATTACATATGTGCGCGCGCGCGCGCGCATTCCTCCCGAGGAGAACACGCGTTCATGTCACATGCGTAGATTAGATTCACGTGACAGTTCCAACAGCTTTTCGCTCTTTCGCGAAGTAGATTTCGCCATTCGCCATTAGTCGGCAATTAAACCACTAAAAATTAAAATGAAAATACATAAATATACGAGTTTATAATTAAACATGGGTTTCAAGACCGACGAATATGCGGCGCGCAGTTTACGTGAGCTAAAGACTATAAAAATTTACACAAAAATTATTATTGAGCATCAAGATCTGCTGTAGTGTATTGGTTCTCTCATCTTTATCTTTGACATCCTAATCTTGACAGCCTAAATTATTATTGCTACTTTTATAATTAAATACGGACTTTCACTAAGCATTCCTTTTATTTGTTAAAAAATTTAAAAGTGATATTGTTTTTAAAAACAAAAAATGCAAGCTATAATTTTCAGATAAAATGTAAAAGAAACATCATTATCATATATATATATATATATATATATATATATATATATATATATATATACTTTTTTATAATTTAATAAATATTAAACATATTTTCACTATAACCATTTCAAAAATATCAAAAATTTCCGTTACTTCTGCATCAATCTATTTTCGTATACTTTTCTTAATTATCAACCATAAATATATTTTAAATATGTTAAAATATATGCAAAAGTCACTGAAGAGAATTTTGTTTACTTGTAATTAGAAAATTAACGTAAATAATTCAGACGTACAAAAAATATACATAAAAACAACGTATGTACAAAGTATTAAAACGTAGATTATTTACGAATTATAAAATTATAAGATTAACAATTCTTTCTTGAGAAAAGAATGTTGACTGTCAATAGATTGCGCGTGACTATTTGTTATCTCTGATAATGCAACGGAAATGATCAATCACCTCATGCCAACCATATATCATACGTAATACAAAATATTTAATAATTATAAAAACTATATAGATATATATAATCTTATCTTGCACGATAGTTCGTCCAATACAACGATAATTCATCAATTTCGGTTATAATCATTAATATAGAAGATATGTTAATAGAGGATCAATACTAATACATTGTATTTGGATATAATTCTTAAACAATATAACATAATTATAACAATATAACAACATAATATAATTCTTAAACAAAAATTAAAATAAAACTTTGAAAATACAGTTTTTGAGAAATAGATAAAACCACTTTAGGAGTATTTACAAGTTTTCTCTATATAAAAAAATTATTTGTCAATTTTATTTTAGAAATTGCATAAATGAATATACGCCACTTAATTACTCGATTAAGAATTCTTTTTTTAAATCTTTTTTAAAATCTATTATAAATTATATAAATTATAATAATGTTCTTATAAGCGTTATTCCAGTGTATGTCAACATAAAAAATAATACTTTTAAGAAAAGTTCTAAAAATATAAAAAAGTTTGTAAAACAAGACATGAAGCTATCAGATGAATGTTTCGATGAGGGTACAATAGAAACCGTATTTCGAATAAATTTTTTTCTCATGATACTCATGTCATCAAATCAGTAATGGTGCTAAATTAAAAATATATTACTAATGCCGAGTCTCATTGCATCGCATCCTATATGGGTCTTCAATTAGGACAGCCATATTATCTACAACATCTAAATTAGTGCCTGACGATTAAAGCTCCACTCAACTATTACTTTGAATAAATACGGATTTCGAACAATAGTTACATACATTCCGACTGTCATGATTTTCTGTAATGATACAAAAATATTGAATTTGATGCGTACGTATATATACACTTATACAATTGCATAAATAATAATTATAGATTCCAGCTATTAAAAAAAATAGGAAGGTTTGCATATCTTGTAGTGTAAACGAGAGAGAGAGAGAGAGAGAGAGAAAGAGAGAGATGACCTCTCGTGATTTTGACGAGTGGAAAATTTTCCGAAGAATTAGATTTCTAGATCACTTTAATCTTGAATTGATAATTGGATTAATTTTTTTAAATTGTATATTTAAAAAAGAAAAATATCGATTTCCATGTAACTATTTTTTTATCATTATAGATCTTATATTTATTCATATTATTACATATTTTTCATTATTTGTTTGCAAGATATGCAGTAAACGTGGCCAAAATTCTGAATAAATCAGACAATTCAAAAATAAAGTATTAACAAAAAAAAATTTTAAATAAAAGTTATAAGTCTGAAAAGGAACATAATAATTATTAAAAATTAATTTTTAAGGAACTCAATTTTTTAAGGTTATATGGAAATAATCGTCATTTTTTAAAATAAAATTATATTATTTTACATGATATGAGTCCTCCGATCATTGTGCACATAAAAGTAATAAGGCACAATTGTGAAAAAAGCTTAAAGTTTATGAAGTATTTTATACTTTATATACTCAAAATATATATACCAGCATAAAGCATAAAATATTTCATAAGTTATCGGCAATTTTATCTTAACACTTTTGTATAAAGAATAATCAAAGGAATCATATTGTGTAAAAAAATTATATAATTTCTTTAAAAAACATATTCTCTAAATTTCTTAGAGTGAAAATACTGCCACTCCAATTTTTCGAGTGATTTTTCACTCTTTAAGAGTGAAAATATTGCCACTCCAATTTTTTTTCACTCTTAAAGAGTGAAAAATCACTCGAAAAATTGGAGTAGCAGTATTTTCACTCTAAGAAATTTAGAAAGAGTAGGAATAACCTCAATATGAGGTTTAAAAATCAAGTTTTATCAAAAACTAATTTTAATATTATATGTCCTCCTACAACTTTTGTTTAAAACATTTTTTTTAGACAATGCTTTGTTTTCGAGATACTTAATCGTTCTGGAATTTTTATCGCACCATATATAATAAGTAATGAATATTTTAAGTCCACCCTATATATGTCTCGTAAGTTCCTAGTTATCGAATCTGCCGAAAGATGGCAATACCAAGAAACGGATTGTTTTCTCACGAACAAAATATCGCATTTGGCGTATATAAAGCCAAAAGGAAGTAACAAGGTTTGTCCTTGTCTTTGGGGAGCATAGTGCTCAATGATCGTTTAGTGAGAGTACTGATGCTGAAACCCGAAATAAGTTTTACCCGCATCCGTATTTTATTTTTACGAGATGCAATTTTTGAGAGGCCTCTTTACTTTAGAAGAGGCTTTCTTAAGTAGAGTGTATTTGAGTGTATTACAAACATATCATGTATTTATTTAATTGGATTAATTTTTATTTTTATCGCATTAATTGAATATTAACAATTGTTATATTTTATTATCTTATTACCGTTATATTAATTTGAGCGCTTTATAACGTTTTGCTTAAACATATTTTATCCAAAGCTTTTGTTAAAAATTTTTTTATTTACCTTAACGATATAAAGCACAAAAACATGACAAATTAATAATTAAAATTTTTAGCAACGTATAAAAACTAAACATTATTAAGATAAATTTCATATACAGTATCGTCCATCATAATTGACATAAATCAATTGACATAAACTGCGGTCCATAAATGCATAGTTAATAATAACTAAAGGTCAAACGTTTCATGGTTTCAACAAATTGATATTGGCACTACGTAATAGTATTCTATATGCATTGCATAATAGATGGAAAAAGCAGCATTACTGTAAGAATAATACATATTTGAATGCGGGCCATTATAAACTAGTTCATTTGTTTGCAGCTTTTACAATGTCAGTATGAGTACGCACACGGCTCAATAAAACACATAATGGTATCTTTATGCTTGAATTAAGCATCGAATGATAGTTAATAAAGTCACTTATATATGACAAGAAAATCTCTTAACGTATAATTTTTGACAAAAAAAAATTTTTAATGTTTACAAAGACCGAAAAATATAATTTTTAAAAAAATATCTATTTATATATATAGATATTCAAAGAATATCTACAACTAAAACAATATTTGCAACAATTTTAGAATAAAACCAATTGCGTGACTATAAATGAAACGCCGTAGAATTTTTTCACGCAAAATTTACGCGGTCGTAAAGTAATTAATTTTTTTATCGCCGCTTTTTTAGTTCGACTGCACAAACAATGGTTTATCGTCGGTCAGATCTTTTTTCAGAAAAACTGCTTAGTTATCCACCGGATAACCACGGTCTTTCGCACGCGAATACATCACTCGCCGCATATCAATCTCAGTCGCGTACCAAATTAAGTAACCACGTAGCGATTGGCGAAAGACCGAGTACACGTTTAAAATTTCTAACCAGAAACCTTGGACACCAATCAGTCACTGAGTGACCCTAATAAGCATCGCAGACCATCTGCCCGGCGAAACCATGAGAAAGACTACAGCGTCTTTCTTTCGTGGCATTCTGTAAGTCATATGTGAAAAACATGAAAAAACAAATACTTCGAATTTGCCGTAGCTAAATATGAGCGTGATCTTTCTGAACAAAAACATTGAAGCTAAGACGGTTCTTAAATAATCAATCAACTATTAAAAATATATTTTCTTTACGTATAGGGACAATGTCCCATCCCTCAAATTTCGTTAAAAAAAATATTTTAGGTCTATTCCTACCAACGTAAATTAACTTTAATCTCGGTTTAACATATTATTTCTTTTTTCTAATTTTTAGAACTAGAATAAGATAAAAAATAAATTAAACCGAGATTAAAGTTAATCTACATTGGTAAAAATGAGCCTTAGTGGTCTGAAATTAAACTATTATCAAATTAAATCCCTGTTGAAGCACAAAATTAAGAAACTAAGATAGCACTAACTAGATACTAGATAATCACTAATTAGAAACTAAGAAACCTTGCATCAATTTAAATTACTTAAATAATTCCGTTTCTATTCAGACAGCGTTAGCAGAAGGAGTTGATTGTAAACGGCGCGTTTTATGATCTGAAGGAAAATTATGCGGATCTCAATTTAGACAGAATTATTATGCGTGCTTCACGATAGCGTGTGCCAAGCAATTCACAATTTTAAATAAACCTTACGTTTACCATGTATATAATCGCTCAGCTGCAAAATGCACGAGCGCACGCATACATAAGAATCTCCCAACGACTTCTTCGAAGCACCAACCTTGAGATAAAACAAGCAACAGTTCTTCAACAAGTTATTTCACCATAAATAAATATCGTTATTTTATGAACAGAACTGACCAATGTAACAATGACAGAAGAGTCATTAAAAAATGACAAGAAGCATTTATTCGTCTGTTTACTATGCATTCGTGTTTTTACTTTATGTCCTATTATGTATTTTTTTAATTTTAAACATATCATCTGCTACATTAAATCTATTTTGAATTTGTTAATTTTCAATTCCAAATCTGAATCAAATTCGTATGCAGTGACTTAAAAAACTCTTAAGTTTAAAGAAATATTGTTAAAAGCTGTTTGGTAAATTGTCAATTGTAATCTATAATTCACAGATTTTATACAGCAAACTCTATATTTAATCATGAATATTTCCTAGCATTGAAAGTCCTAATAATATATTTAATTTTGATTGCAATAAAACTATAATGTACAAATTTAGATACATTACTTCTTTCTTTTCACCTCCAAAGATATTAGTTAAGTCGTTCTGCAGAAAAAAGTACTAAAAGTAAAAATATAAAAGATAGTAGAGATAAATTTTACCTCTGAATCTTTCGTCAATAATAATTATATTAGAGCACATGTCTCGAGAGGAATAAACTGCAGCAAAGAAGGATGAAGCAAAAGCTAAACTAGGTAGGGTACGAACCGCCGACAGGGGCATCGAACTTTAACTCTCGACTGACAGAATTATGTATACTGTATATATACGAGACGGTCTATGGATCGCTCGATTACCTCACCTCACAGACGTGCAGAAAACTGCGTAATGCGGGGTGTCTCAGACCTGTCGGAGGGACAGAGAGAGCTTTAATCCACAGATTCTTTGATCAATTTGGAGTCGTCTCTCCACGACAAAAATATCAGCGAACCAATAGTGCTTGAGTTATGAACAATTGGAAATCGGGAGTTTTTCTGGAATTAAACTCCCTAAATATTGATAACATCTTCATTCTTAATTTCATATAGTCTTTAGTGGATTTACATATGTAATTTAGGATTTCCATGTGTAATTACAAATGTATTTAATATTGAGAATTAATGTGTTCTTAATTTTTCAAAATAATAATTGAGAAAAAAGCTAGGTCTCTTTCCTTTTTTTCGAAAAAAATATCGACAAAACGATTATAAATAACAAAGCGTTCTTAATTTTTTAGAAAAATGAAACTAAAGAAAAAACAGTTTTTCTTTTTCCTTTTTTTGAAAAATATGGAAATATATATACTGTAATAATGATGACAGCAGACTTTGTGCATGAATTACTTATTAGAGCTCTTATAAACATGAAAGAAGTCTTAAAAGCATTGACAGAAAACGATTAAAACAAAGAACAATAAAAGTGGTATTATCTTAAAAGATTAAAAGAACAAGAAATACGACCAATAAAACTGGAAAAAGTCTTTTTTTCTCTAAAATTTCCGAGAATTTATCGGACTAAGAACATTATTCTCAAACTTTTTTTAAAAAGAAATTCAATTCCAAATTTATATTAGATTCCAAATTATCCATCTTTTCCTTCTCCGCGAGATACCCTATACAATTTCGGGCAAATTGTAATTTCGATTATCGTAATCGATGCTCGTTAACTGATAGTGATAAGTAATGGCGTGTGTGCCAAGGCGATTGACTATGTAATCAATATTGATCACAATTTCTGCGACCCTTCTGTCACCCTTCGACACGCAGAAAATCGATACCGGCCACTTTATTTATATCCGGACTCGTGCATAAAAGCGACATGGCTTGGCACTGCAGTCATAGCGAAGATGAAAGAGTTTTTCAACGGCCGCCATTACACGGCAACAATCTCGCGGATAAACTCCACGTGCAGATACGCATTCCCAGGTATAATGCCACCGTGTTATTTGTATTATTTGCGCGATATTTCGTCAACCGGCCTTAAAATGAGCTCGTTGTTTGCCGATCCCCCTCGTCTACCCCGATGCTATTTATACAAAGATATATGCAGCTTTTTACGTATGTATTCGGTACACGGAGTCATCCCGCTTCTCGGACCATCTGTGATGAAAAATACGGGTGTTCTCCACAAGTAACAGCCGTGAGCAATTATTCCTCGAAGCTGATATTTCGAGAAGATAAGATACAGTCTGTTTAATAATAGCATGACCGATATAACTTTAAAACCATTTATTATAATAAAGTGTTTTAAAAATATTTTGCGACATTTATTGAATGTCTTTTTTTTCATAAAAGGTAAACAAAATGTATATTTTATTTTAAACGCATTATAGAAACGCATTATAGAAAGAGTTCCACTATTTGTCCCACCGGTATTTTCCATCTGACGTTTTCCAGACAAAGTTATATACCAGGTCATGTTCTTATTAGGCAGACTGTACTTACAACGCATTATATCCAACTATATCAACGTTTCAATAAGAAATTATTATCGCAAATCATTTTTGTAGTTGACATTATCAAACTGTATTATTATCGTTTCATTATTATTACAAATATTGTTAAAAATAAAAATTAATAAATAAAATCTGTTTTCTTCCTCTGAAAATTTATTAAATCATAGAATTAAAAGAAAACACGAGATTTCCACTGTAATGTTTCGATAAGAACAACTGTTGTCATTCTAAATCCTTTAATATGTCATACTTCAGACAGCGACGTGAAAGTCGTGAAACGCGAAGCTCAGCCTACCAAGTTTAACGTCAGACACACAAGAATAAACGGTAAGCAAATCAACGTCATTTATGATCTGATGAAAATATGATATTGACCGCTGGAAAACTGCCAAGTTTGAATTTTCCCGCATTATGAGCCCTAAACCCGAGGCTTTCGTTCCAAAGCTTGATTAGACGCGCCTCTGAGTAATCAAAGGCGTCACGCCAATTATTTGACTTGGCTCATGCGAAGTCAGACGAAATCCGTAGACAAGCGTATAAAGATTAACCGCCATCGCAGCTGAATGCGAAAATAAGATCGGCGACGGGGGCTGCTGTACGTTGCACAAGTTAAGACCCGTGTTTGCGCATGATTCACCGGCAAGCCCTCGCACGGTGGCGTACAACAGTTTACGTTTACAGCTAGGCAAGCTTTATGGCATATAAACCGAAATTTCAGACTGAACTTTCATTTAAACTCAATATCATTTTTATTTAAAAAAAAAGAATAATCGCATTATTATTTAAAGATCATAAAGCGCCTACGCCAAAAAGTAAGCATGACGAGTCGAAACTTGCTGTCGCGACGCACTTGAAATCGAAATTCCATCGCGTGACCGCTGTGATTTTCTCCGGCACAAGAAATACATAAACCCCGATTCGTCTCGTACATCTATTCTTACGTTCATAAGGTTATTTACATACGGTGTCTGACACCATTTCGGTGGCTCGCTGCCGCGGTACCCAGAGCCAAGCTCAATTATTTGTCCGCGTCCGAGATGCGTCTAGCCAGGCTCTTGGATTCCGTCGAAAAGCGCGCTCCGCGTCTCACGAGAATGAAAATCTAAACGGTTAATAAAGTAACCGATTGTTTGAAGTTTGAAAGCATATAAGGTGAGAGAAGCTCACATATCCACTATCTCACAATCACCAACTCGGATTTCCATCACTCGGTTGTTTTTATCTCGGCCGCTTGTTACCTTGCATTCATGCAAAAAATGTCAATTCTTTTGGAAGATTGTACAAATATTGTTGTTGTTATTGTACAGCATTATTTTAATCGCAATGGATAAATGTACGATTAAATACGCGAATGTGAACGAATTCGTAATGTAAGCACTCGCAGCTTGAAAAATCGTTCGTAACGTTCACATAAATTTATAAAATAAAGAAAACAACGTATTTTGAGTTGCAAGATTATAGATGCAAGAACATTCGGAAATGTGCCACAGCTGTCAACATTAAGTGAAGACGAGCAATAAAAATAGATCCGAGTTGCTCCAAAATGTCGTCTTATACATAGAATATATCTTTCTTCTCAATTCGTGATTCACTGGATTTTTTCTACACAAAACATGGAAATCCGTATCGATTAATGTATTTTAACTTTCAATAACGATACAATTTAACAATGTCAACTGCCATTTGCGACAACAATCTCTTTATTTAAACATTAGGATTATTGTGCGTTACACCCGATCGTTCATATTCCTCGGAGCAAACTCGTGTAAGGACAAACACACGTATACAAAGTTACAAATATACAAAGATTATCAAACGATATAATAACAAAAACATTAGATCAGCATAACAATATACCTAAACATAAACTTCAATATAAACTTAATATTATCAAAACGTCATGAAAATCATCGTCAAATCGCGTTACTATAAATGTATCCATTTTAACCAGCGTATTAGCTTAGATATTAATTTACAATACTTTAACTCGCTGTATAATATTCGTTGAACAAATATTTTCATAAGGTATTTTGCCACGTGTCCTCTCCGCTGTATACCCGCTGCGACTCGAAGTCGCGTCGCAAGGCGGGTCGCAAGCTTACCCGATTCTGAAAAGCACAGAAAGATGCGCGCTGGCATTTATTCGATATCGCGCGACAGCGCGGCGATAAGGCACGATAAAAGCACTCGTCGGATTACGTGAACCGCGCAACGCGACAGGCCGAAAGAAACTGGACGGTGGCCGCAACCCCACCACGAGCCCGGCACTCGGCCGACGAATGTAAACATTCGCGACAGCTGATCGTCGAAGACACGCTCTGATTCTAGCCCCGATAGCGGCGGTAGCGACCTACTGTATACAAGTACATACAGTATTATAGACGCGAGAGTGCGGGCAGCTATAAAGCAATACCGGGGGGGGGGATACTATTTCGACTCGATGCTCTTGCTGTGCCAAGTAAATACCTGCGATAAATATGTTATATGATGCCTGAAAACATTCGGAAGATTTTAATGAAACATATTCTTACATCATGTGCTAACTATGCACGAGCATTAAAATAGTATAATATCATGTGGAACATAAGAAATATTTCGTAATCTAGACAACACAAAATTCTAAGATATTTAAAGAATAGGATCTTTATGTATTTACAATATCTCTTTAACTTTTGTATTGTCTAAAAAAATATTGTATTTCACCAGGAGATTAATCAGCAGCGAATAGATTAGAGATCAAAAAATTTGATATACATTCCAAAAATATGAATGCATAAATAAAAACCAACATTTTTTTAAATCGAATTATTATATACAAAAATACTTCAATTTAAATTTTAAAATTATACATTATTATAATAGTTATTTTTTATGTCGCGTAATTCTGTGTAAGCTCCATTCTGTATTAGCAATGAACTCATAGACAACAAACCGCAAATTTGATTCTCATTCTATCTCGGTTTATAAAAGATTGATTAAAAAATTAAAAGTTATAAAAATTTAAGAGATTATGGTTAAGGATCAATAATGTTGTACATCTATACAATATGTATTAAAATGTCATGATTTTATCATGGCTTTAGTTTCATACACACAACCGAAATAGGAACTCAACATTATAAATAACGTTTTGTGCTCTTTAACTAATAGCGGAATGCGCATAAGTACATAACAATATAGCTACTGCAAGGTTATTATTGCAGCAACTTTATGACTAATACACATGTTGTATTAATATTAAAAAAATTAATGCCTGATGATACCGTTAGCAGCAGCATCAATCAATCTGATAACATTTGTTTGGAAAACATAAAAGAAATACAACTAATATTTAAAAAAAGTCCATGGAATATTAAATAATCCCATGTAATCTTGTATAACAAACGTTAAAATTTTTTTATACTAAATGTAGTTTTGTACTACTCTATTTTTTGACAAGACTCGTACAGTAAGTAAAAATAATTCACTCTATTATTATCACACATTATTATAATAGATAAAGATACTACAATAGTATCAATTCAAAACAATTAAAACTTTAAAACTAAACAATTGAAACTTAAGAAAATAATTAAAAAATTGAAATTGAATTTTAACCTGAAAACCAAATTTTAAAGCATCTTTCATGCACAGATCTAATTTACTAGCTATTAAAATAAAAAATATCTCAAATACCTTAGACAGAGCTAATATTTAGCACGTTTGACCAAAACCATGTCTGATAATTTGCATAATTAATACGTATTATCATCTATTATCTAGTAGTATAATGTTATGCTTCATCATTTATATTCTCTCTAAGAGACTCTATACCCATAGTCCAAACTACAGTCGTATCTGTATTTACAGTCACTTCACAATCTTCATATGTATTTGAAGTACTTATCAAACCACCAAACTGCGTAGTTGTATTATCTACAGTATTAAAAAAAAACAAGATCATAAAAATATTTTAAATATCGCGATAAAATAGCGACTTATCGACTTCAATTCAAAATTAACAAAAAATATAAAACATACTTAAATTCCACTTCAAGCCTGTCGTTGATATACAATTAACGGGACAACCAAATGGTAGTAGACCACACCAAGATTTCTGCTGCACCAGACTGTCCGGTATATGTATACTGTGCAATCCAGGTTTTAATAGCCACGTCAGTGAGTTACTTGCAACTTGTATCACCTGTAAAAATAATCTTTATCAGAATACGTAAAGACATAATTACTAGTCTATCATAATAAAAACTCCACCTGTATATTTCCCACAAGTTTGTCACTTTTGTACAAGGTATTGATATTGCCAATAATATGGTCGAATCTGCCCGATGTTTCTGCAAGTACGTATATTTCACCTAACTGTCAAAAATATTGTTTCATATACAACATCGATTATGCAAAGGTAACAATTAAAGTTCTCCAATTTAAAAAAGGGAAATCGTATGACTTTTCCTTTATACATCTTTTCAGAAAGACATTGCTGTCTTCAAACAATAATGAAATTTAAGTAGTAAAAGTGATGTTACATAAAAATGTTTTGAGAATTGTATAACTCATGAACATTTCATACTCTTACTTTAAAATAAGTAAGTTTCACTTTAAATAATATTCTATATAAATGGATTAAAGCATTTTGATTTTTCGATCATACTTTCTTCATCATAAATTTATCCTCAAAATTTGATCAAAGTTCTTATGTAACAAGACTAGAGAACCTCTTTAAAAATCTAAAAAATTACATTTATTTTGTGTGTCCTGGCGTAATGCGCAACTTGCAGCAAAGCTTTGGTATAATCCGTGTGATTCTGATCAGGGGTCTCGACAACCGTGGATCCTACCCGTCCTAACTTCTCGATTATGGATGGTGGACAGCTGTCCATGTCTCCCGTGATAAGATCTGGCACATACCGCTTGTGCTCGTCATTGAACGTGTCTATTCCCTGCTTCTCCAAATACTTGAGCCATCTTTGTGTTCCACCATCCACAGTGACAGTGATTCGAGCTGCTTACAAAAAGAGACACATGAATTAGCAATGCAAATTATTAAACACGCTTGCTATTTTTTTATTGCAAAACATTGAGACGTTCCAATTACTGCCGCTTTCAATACATAATGTTAATACATTTACTTTGCAGGTTTTAAAAACGTAAATAATAAATTTACTTATGTTTATATAAAATAGTAAAAAAATTTTTAATACAAAATCATACTTTCTAAGTCTAATGTGACAATATAGGGCAATTAATATTATGCAACTAAAAAAAGCGACAACCAATTGAGACAGTCATCCTGTGCATCTTCAATTGGAGTACAACCTTTCCGCCAGAATTGGAGTAACACGTCGTGGCTCCAGTATATGGGACAATTCAACACGAGCACGGCGTACTCGGAACACGCGCCATCCTGAAACACGTCGAGAGGCTTCCACGTGGTCCCGTGGCGACCGGGCACCGGCTCTTGTTGCATCGTGCGATCCGACGCGACGTGTCCCATCACTGAAAAGCGTCGTCGTGCGTCGGCACGAGGATGAAGGTTAAAACACAGGAAATCCGGTGGCGTGACTTTACGTAACGCGGCGCCGGTTTTCTCGGCGTACTGTTCCGACAACTGTATCACGTTCCGCGAGAGGAATCGTCAAAAGAATCGCGCAGAAAAGAAGAAAGAAAGGATGAATCTGTTCGCTCCGTTCATCCTTGAATCTTTAGGGGATAATAGAGTCTACTTGCCACGAGACTCGTTGAAGGAATGTCGCCTCGCATTCGAACGCGTACTCATGGCATACCTCGTGCACCGCGCGCCGCGGACGATACGTGACCGACTTCATATCTCATTATTAATACTTAAACCGTATGTTCACGAATATTACTCGTTACACGTGGTGGCGCGATATCGGATCGACGGCGGAAATCCTGTTCCGCTTATCTCATTTGCTTACTTACCGCTGTCGTGGGTGGTATTTCGCAATTGCGCAAGACCGTCAATCCATAAGACCTATTGAAAGCTGATCTCGTTTTTAGACTGACCATCGCACAACGCTGCCGTCTTGGAAATTGCGCAGGGATCGCGGCTAACATCTCCGCGGTCATAATCGCACCCATCGCGAAGTCCCACCGTCCTGAAGTCAGCTGATGTATCGCGCGATTATACTTTCGAGAGTTTCGAGTGGCGCGCCGTATCGAACCCATCTCAGACATGTTATAACATTACTGCATTCAACTACATTGCTATTTGCAGCTTATATCAAATACGATAGGCACAGCGAGATATATATCATATATATATTTTGCAATTCGTGAACCGCGCAAAATGCGCATGTGTGCAATACGTGATACGCGACAGCTATGAAATGAAAGGTCGATATACATCTACACCACTACACCAGTATACCGTGATATGTTGCTACAGGCGCAGACGCTACAGCTTGCCTCATCTGCACTTCAAAATTACATAAAGTACAGGAAGCACAACCAAAACAAACAGATCGCATAGCTTGTGTACTGTATAAGTTATAACTAAGAGCAAGTGACAAAGTTAGTAATAGAAGGCACTTGAATATTCACTAATATTGGAATCTTAAAAAATCTCGCAGCTTAAACCGCGATACGATTAGTATCTACATTAAAATCGGAAATCAATATAGAAAGGAAGAAGAAAACTTCGTAGCTCCGCAGTTACGATTTGTAAGCAAAATTTTGTGCAATTGTTGACGCGATTATCACTTATTACGACACTTTCGCAATCCATAGTTTGATCCGATTATTATGTTAATAAATAAACGCTACGTTTTCAGCTTTACGAAAACATCGGCCCCTTTCTGGTTTCCTCTTGCAGTAATGGATTCGAAAACTTGGATATGGAGATACTTAGTGGGCGTTCTGGGCCGATATAACGATGTGGTTTATAGGCAGCCAAAATTTTCAACGCGCGATTTTCTTATATTTTTTGGTGGTGATGTTCAAGTATGTACAGAATTGATCGCAACGAATAATTAATTCTTTGTACATACATTATGTTTTGGTATCTTCTCTACTCGTATTGAATCACTTCTGCATTGATTATATTACATATTAATTTCATATTACATTATATCCATAATTTCCATTACTTTTATAAGTATGAAATAATAATTCTTTAATAACACACATTTACTCTAACACAAGCTCTAACATCTCTAGAAAGTACTTGTGCATTATGGTTTAATTTAAAAAGAACTTATATAAATGTTATAACTAATTATAATGCTCTTATATTTTCAAAGAAAAGAAGTGCATTGAGTAATTTGTATTGACATTATATTTTAAAATAGAATACTAATCTGTGTCTTATTCTTAATGATTTTTACTGGTGTTACCTTCATATTGAATTTATAACAATGTGATATATTTGTATTATACACAAAATTATTAAAGAAAAGTTTATTACAGGACATTGAAGAAAGAATGGAGAGGCATTCAAATAGCAAGAAATATATGAAATGGAGTTTAGAAAATACAGTGGCTATACTTTCTGAACAGTTCCCTAGACATCATATATTTGCTGTTCGTCCATTCAAGTAAAATATTATAACATTACATATAGAAAAATGTTTAATATCTTTAATTTGAGTGATATATAATTTTTTGTATTGTATATTATCAAGTATAATAAAAATTAAAATATTTTATATAACTCTTGACTGTCATGTTTTATATTGAATTATTGATACGACAATTTTGTATTTGTTTCAGAGTGGCAATAACTAAAAATGCAGTATTCAATTGCTTCGACAATTTTGTATTAGGAAATGAATACGGCACTCCAACATTTTCTCCAATGCATTATGCTTTAAAGAATTTAAGAGAGCTCCTTGTGTGTTGCTTGGAATATCTTAAAGAATTAAAACTGGAAAAAGTATGCAACACAGAAATAAACTTATTAAAAAATATTTCTAATGTAATATTTTTTTAGGATATTGATACAATTGAAAGTACAAATTTGAGTCTAATGGGCTTCAGTAAGGGATGTGCGGTTTTAAATCAATTTCTTCACGAGTTTCATTATTATGATGAGAACCCGAATGAGGATCCTCACATGAATAATTTTATTAAACTCATTAAAGATATGTGGTGGCTAGATGGTGGACACAATGGTCCCAAAGATACATGGATTACTGATCAGACTGTACTTCATTCCTTTGCTAAATTAGGTAAAATAATCTAGAAAAATGATGTCTCGGGGTAACTATCTTTCAAAATAATATTTTGTATGTAACATGATTAAATATTTTCTTTAGGAATACATGCTCATATACACGTTACGCCATATCAAGTGCAAGACCAGTATCGGCCTCATATTCAGATGGAAGAAAACAGCTTCACTGTTACCTTACAAAAGATGGGAGTACCTGTAGAACGAACTTTACATTTTGCTGACCAAGCACGATGTCTCTCATCACATTTCAATGTTCTTACAGTCATTAGAAATGACGTACAATAAAACTATTCTACATCTTTAAATTCATACTATATAAGTGTATTGAGTGTTTGTTTTGTTGAATCGTAAAATTGACAACAATAAATTACAACTTGACTTCAGAATCAAAATTAAATGTAAAACTATATGAAAATTATAATCTTGTCGACTGTGATTTCTGTATTGCAAAGTATTTCACAATTTATAGGAAAAGTTTAATAGACTCTATTTTATAGAATATTTTCACAATGTATATATACTATTATAAATATGATTATAATAGATATGAAGGTACAATGTTATATATTACTGTTCATATATAATAATATATAATAATATAGTAAATCTAGTCATAACAAAAAATTGTTAAATGTAAACTAGTAATGTTTACATATAGTATTATTATGCACATTTTTTGACGATATTGTTTTGTTACCATGTGATATATATAATATCTTTATAAATAATTACTAGTAATACTAATAAAAACTATGTTTATTTTATTTAACAATCTGAAGAAATATAATAAAGTTGTGATTCCTATTTTTTTTCTATACAAATCTCGTTTCGTATATTTTTTCTCCTATTTTTATAATTACCAGCAACATCAATCTTCATAATTATAAAACAGAAAGTACGCGCACAAAAAACTATACACATACACACACAATATATATATGTATGTATGTATATGAAAGAGAGGGAGCTTAATACAATTAGGAACAAATAATATAGCTGTAAATATACTATCTTTGGATATACATTACGTTATTCCTTGAGGTATTTTTCATAAATATATGTATTACACTAGTTAATAAAAAAAACTTATGTTATCTACTTACTCAAATTTTCTATATAATTCTTTCATAATTATTTCTAGATATTAATAAATCATTTTAAAAAAGAAAAATAGCATATTTTTCTTAGTTGTAACTAGTTAAAACTAAGAAAAAATATTTTCTTATTTGGATAATTTAACTGATAACATCAGCACTTATTAAGTTTAATAACTTCTTAACTGTTTAAAGACCTTAATTATCAATTTTTTCCGTATTGAGCGATCATTTTAACTTTACAAACTTTACTTTATGTATAAATAAGTAAATATATTTATGAAAATCTAAAATAACAAGAATATTCCAAACATTTATTTTTCATTTATATTTGGTTACTGCCATTTTTGTTAGGATGTATAAATTCATACCAGAAGCACATTCTTTCTGAATCATGGCTTATGGATATGGCTCACTCTTTTCACTAACACTTGTTTGGGCATTTGGGTCCTTGAAAAGTTACTCCTGAGTCTATAATAAATATGAATAATAGAGTTATTTAAATTAAGTTATTTAAGTTATTTAAATATAATACTAAGATTATTTTACATATTAGATGACAAATTGATTCCGTGTCTTTACATTTGGTTAATCTTATAACCTTATTTTACAATTAAATATTTTTCCATCTCTCTCTTTGCGGTTTGCAAATGTGAATCTCTACATTTTTAAAACACATATATTTTAAGGAAACAGAAGACATGGCTTCACAAAACAATGAATACAACAAGTGTCCAAAAAGTAGCATTTAAGTCACTAATGCATACATTTTTTCTAATTTAATCATATTAAACTTACCAGAGAGTTTATATAACACTGCAGCTTCAGTCCATTCGTCAGAACCATCACAACAATCACAATGTCCATCATTGACCTTATACGATGGTATTTTCACTGCAAATTTATACAACTTGCAGATTCAGTCACATAACTTTTAATAAATTGCAAATTTTACATATCAGAAGATTTAACTATAATTACCTGCTGACTTTCTTGTACTCTTCTCACAATTGAAGAAACCATTATTGCAGGCATTAGTACCTGGTTCGTCGCTACCATCCACTGGACAGTCGCAATAATCATCGTTGAGCCTCACAAAATCAATCTCCTTCTTCGAGACAAAACACACGAACTTTCCATTCACGTTGGGCAGATACTTGGCGATGTCCTGGTCCCGAGTCCCGCGCAACGACACCGTCCGTCCGTTCGTGTCACGTATGAGCTTCGAGTGGTACGGCTGATGCCACTTGTCAACCCGCTTGCCGACAACTACGCGATGAGTGTCCCGCACTGAGCCGGCGATTAGCTTGCCCACGGTGTCCCGGTTCAGCTCCTTCAGGTAAAACAGCTGATGGAGCACGAATATCACGGCGACCACGAAGACGCACACCAGCATGTATTTGAACCTCTTTCGCAGAAACCGCCGCTTCCAAGATACCTCGGTCTTCATGTCTTCTACCTCGGCTGACCGTTACCGTCGCGCGCGCTTGCGAGCCGGATCTCTCCTCGAGGAAGCGACGTCCGGTGCGTCGACACCGCACCGCGGGATCGTCATAGCGCAAACATCCGCGAAGCGTGTCGCGAGTATAATTCAATATAATTGTCGGATATACCTCTTTCCTGCCTTGGAGTTTCGAACGTGGTCAATGCGACAGTGGTCAGCTACTCTATTTACACGCGCACTTTGGTATACAGGGTGTCCAGTAAGTGCGCGGGACACGCATGTATGTTCCAGCCCTAGCCGTTTTAGATAGAGGAGAGTGCTGACCGCCGAGACGGAGGCACGTGGAGAGAATGACGTGTAGTGATGTAACCTTTCGTTTCAAGAGGAGACATGCGGCGTGACACAGTTATTTAGTTTTTCGTTTTCTCTATGTCCAGATTGTTTTACAAGTCGTACTCCACAACTACGGTGAACGTGGGACTTGCCCGTAAATCGCCGGTAGAAATGGCAAATCGGAAAGCCCCGTTGATTTTCGAGGTGCTCGCCGAGTGCGAGACCACGAAAGCAAGAACCGGCAAAATAACCCTTGTGCATCATCACGTGGATACGCCGGTGTTCATGCCGGTGGGAACTCAGGTTTGTAAAACCTTTTTTCCTTCTCGCAACTGCTGCGCGAAATATTTTAAAGACCCCTTGTTTATAATGTTCAAAGCTAGCAGAAAATTCTTGTAAAAAGGATAACGTCTTGATTTTCAATATTAAATATTTTGGTAGACTCTGAAATTAAAATACTAAATGATTAATAAAATCTCTTTTCTATATCTAGTTTCTTGAAAAAATATTAATGCTTCTTATATTTCCTTACAAAACTTTTGAATTGAGGATGTTTTAGATATAAAATACCAGCTAAAGATTATCGAAATTTAAAAATTGTAAGTTTTTTAAGTTTATTTTTTCCTAATTAATAATTTCTAATAAAATTTTCTAATAAAAAAATTTAGTTTATGCCTGAAAATCATAATGACTTTATGACTTAATCTGTACAACAATAAAAATTTTAGGGGACATTAAAAGGATTATTGCCCCAGCAACTGGAGCAATTGGATTGCCAAATAATTCTTGGGAATACGTATCATCTTGGAAACAGACCTGTAAGAAATCACGTATTATATATTGAAAAAAAAAAATTGATTGTGAAACGAGCTCATTCAAGACTCAAATTGATCTATGTTAAATTATACAAAATAATTTTAATTGCATCATATCAAAATTTATGTTTTATGTTAACAGGGTGCAGATATTCTGCGTAAAGCTGGAGGTTTGCACAAGTTCATGAATTGGAAAAGAGCCCTGTTAACGGATTCAGGTGGTTTCCAAATGGTTTCTTTGTTACAGCTAGCTGAAATAACAGAGGAAGGCGTTAAGTTTAAATCACCATACAATGGTACTATGTATAGCCAGACATATTTTTGAATACATTTACAAACATAACACACATATAATTCTTATAATAATGTTTACAACGTTTATAAATGTTTATAATGATATTTCACACAGAGTCTGAATGCATGCTGACACCCGAACACTCTATTCAAATTCAAAATGCAATTGGAGCCGATATAATCATGCAGCTCGACGATGTTGTAAAGAGTACTTTAACCGGACCAAGGGTCGAAGAAGCGATGCACAGGTATAATTGTCTTTGTAAATACACATTTGATGCATTATATATTATCTAAGTATTGTCTATTTGGAATGAGTATTTAATATGTTACTTTAGAACAATACGTTGGTTGGACCGTTGTTTGTCAGCGCATGAAAAACCAGATGAACAAAGTATATTTCCGATCGTACAAGGTGGTCTCAATCCTGAATTACGATCTCAGTGCGCACGCCAATTGATTAAACGGGAGGTGAATGGATATGCCGTGGGAGGTTTGAGGTGCCAGATGCCAGATTACTTACCGATATATGTAGTTGATGAATAAGGATTTTGTAAAACAAGTATTGAAATCTTACATGACATAATAATAGCGATCCTTGTAATTTCAGTGGTGGTGAAAGCAAGGACGATTTTTGGAAAATGGTTCACCTATCGACGAATATCCTTCCAAAGAATAAGCCACGGTATCTCATGGGTGTTGGATTCGCAGTGGACTTGATTGTATGTAGTGCGTTAGGTATCGATATGTATGATTGCGTATTCCCGACAAGAACCGCTGTAAGTATTTTATTTTAAAATATATAGTTGAATGTGCAGAATGTGAAAATTGTTTAACAAACTTTCAGAGGTTCGGTTGCGCGCTAGTAAAAACTGGACAGCTCAGCTTAAGGCAGGCACAATACAAAAAGGACTTGAAACCTATAGACGAGTCGTGCGAATGTAGCACTTGCAAGACTTATACGCGTGCTTATCTGCATCAAATTGCCACTGTGGAGACAGTATCGTGTCATTTACTAACCGTTCACAATATTGCATTTCAAATGAGGCTCATGCGAGACATTAGAGATAGTATAAAAGCACAAAGATTTCCTAAGTTCATACAGAACTATATGTTGACAGTTTATCCCAATAAGGATTATCCAACATGGATAATTAACGCTTTAGAAGCTGTCAATGTTACCCTCTTGTAAAACTAAAATTAATAATTAATATTATTGACGGAAACTATCACTAATATCCCTTTTCTATAACATATATTTTTTTAGAATTATTATATAAAGATTTTTGTAATTTATTTCCATAACTTAGTTCCATAATTTATTTTTCACATTACGTTAAGATTATAGTAACATATCTAAGTATTTGCAAGCCTCTTGTGTGTGTGTGTGTGTGTGTGTGTGTGCGCGCGCGCGCGCGCGCGTGTGCGAGCTTAAGGGGATGCTGGAGTCGTCTGTTTTACCGATTGAATTTCGGATACACTTTGCTTTTAATTGATTTCATAGAATTGTAAATCCTTCTCCAGAATTAAAGTATAGATAATAACAAATTATGTGGTGGGTAATTATAATTTCATGTAAAAGACAAAATTAGAAAATTAGTTTTGTGTAGTCGTCTCGTAACTTTAATCTGCAGCACTAAGTTTTAAAGACTTTATATACAAAATAACTGTTATGCACCCTTATCATTATGGAAAAGAATAATGTGCTTTCAGAAATGAGCTACGAGCTTTGGTATAAGAGAATAATGTATCTGAAAATTTCATGTATGTATGAGTGCGGATTCGAAAGAAGTCGATAAGTATATGAAAAAAATTTTATTCGTACTCGATATAAAATCCAATTCATAGATTGATATTAATATGTGTATTTTAACTCGGGAAAGAATTTCCAAATCTATAAAAGAAATATATATGAAATTTCATTAACGATGTGCACAAATGATTATATTATATTATCGACCCCAATCAAATTTTTTTTTAGTATCTTATTGAAGACTATAAAATAAGGCGCGCGCTACAAGTAAATGTTATCTTCATCACATAAAATCGTCTGAATCGTATCCACTGGTTTCTGTATTTGAAGTCATGTTGGATGTGTTGAACAGGGAATTATAACTCCTAAAAAAAGATTTTCTGTTATATTAAAGAATTTATGTTTCATATATATACACAGGATCACTAAAACTATTATTATGCTCTATAATTGATATGATTTATATCATAGAATTGTTATAAAATTATGGTTTACCTCATCTCTGCTTCCTCCTGACGTCGCTTTTCCTCCACCTTTTCTTTCTCCTTCTGCTCCCTCAAGAGTTTCTTTTTGTCCTCCCTTTCATTCCTATCTCTCTGTTCTCTCTCGGCACTGAAGTTTACTACCTCCAAACGTTTTGTCTTATAGAGGCGATTCACGATAGTGTTTATACGTTTAGTAACGTGAATCTTACGTACATCCTTGTCCTTGTGAAAGCCAACCTGACCGATTTCCATACCTTGTGTCTTTTTCAAATTCGACCACATTGTATACACGACGTCAATATCGTTCATTTTGTTCCCCTCTATACTATTCGCTTTCACCAATTGTGCGGCATCTTCTAATACAGTACTGGGAATGTCGTCTATTGTTTGACCCTGCAATAAAAAAACAATTTTATACCATTGTTTAGCATTAAAAGAAAGATTTTTTATTAATATAATCAAGATTGACAAACTTTAAAGTAACTCATTATTGTTAAAGTTCTTTTTTCTGCAAATAACTTGTTATTGTTACTATTACTTTAAATTTAACATTATTTTTTTACATTAATAAATTAGATAGATTATATATACAAATTTCTGGGATAAATAAAATATATAGAATTTTATCTCCTATCTCTAGTAAAGTGATAAAATTCAAAATTTGATATAGATTAACTTTTTATAAATTATTTTATTATATGCATATTAAACGCTTAAATAATATTTGACAATGCATTGACAAAAGTTAAATAAACTTTGTCATATGTTTAACACATGTCTTATATTAAAAACTTATCAAAATATAATTTTCACTATTTCTAGTCTGAATCTCCTATGATTCATGCATGGATTATTGTTCACATAGTGACACATAAAACAAGTTCACATGTATACATGTAGATTATTTTGCACCCAACTCTGGATAAAAATAGTTAGTCAAATTACTGTTATCAACAAAATGTAACAAATAAGAAAACATAGCACTGTTACAATTCATTACTAAAAATATTGAAAAAAAAGTAATTGTAACAAGAACACATTGCTTCTTGTAACCTTGTTAATAATTAAACTCACATGTCGCAGTCGAAGGTACACATGAGCAGATGAATATTTATCTACATGAAACCATACATCTTCTGGCCAGCCCCACTTAATGAGATCCTCATCTATGAGTAGAATTTTTTAAAAATCATATTAGCATAATACATAAATTTTTATTAATTATCAATAATTAGAAAGTTTTTCTACTCACTTTCAAATTTATCAACCCCCATAAACAAGGTAATGGGTGGTTGTACAACTGCAATTGAAGATTATGATCATTAATTCAGTCTCTCAATGATAAAATAAAATTATCTAATCAATGATAATATAACATTATTAATAACGTAAGAGAATATTATTTTGGGTCTATTAAAAATAAAAAGAATATTTTAGGAAAAAGCGGAAATTACCTTCACTTGTAAAATAATAAACCATTATTAACAGAAATTTCGAGTAAAGCACGTGTAACGAAGTCAGCTGTCAAAAATATTTTTTACCGCCGACAATGGCCAGCTCAACTTAACCTGATCTAACATTAGAGCCATTGGAGGCTGCCATTAACACGACTGTGAGAAGTTCGAGATTCGAGAATGATTCTCGAGAATCGCAGATAGGCAATCGCAAAATCGCTGATGACTCCATTCGAACGACCGACGAACGTCTCGGTTGAAGGAAGGCAAGATATATATAGTTGTATTTAAAAAATGGGTGTAGGAAATAAATGTAAACTAAGGCGAATTACATTGTTAACAGCTAATTTAATTAGTAAAACATCTTACATAATATGCATAATATGCATAATATGCATCTCTCATAATTTGCACTTTTATTTATTTTTTAACTTTGTTCTGTCGATTAATTAATTCGTTTCTTTTCGTCAACTTTTTTTTAGGTGGCTACTGGAAGAGTCAGTGTAGCTGCGTAGCCACGATGTCTCGGCCAATGGGTAACACAGAACATGACAAAGATAATTTGTCTTGTTTTTACATTTGAATTTTCGCTTTTATAGAACTTGTATTTCTAGCTTGTATTTCTACCCTTTGGCCCAAACGTGCCCAAACGTGGATGTGGCATACCACAAAACGATTTTATTGACAGTGTCAAAAAGTGGACGTAGTACGTAGTTCTATATCCACGTTTGGCGCTGATACCAGCTGATATACTACATCTACACTTCGGTCGCACCAAAAAGGCCATGGTGGCTGCTCTCAGGCTTCTCTCTGCTCAAAGAATAGGTGTGTGCCTGTAGGGTGCTGTAGGGTTACGATCGTGGGTTCTCGATCGCAACAAAGTCGCGTGGACATTCCAATTTCATATTATGGAGCCGTATGATGTGATTGTCAATCAACCGGTGGTTATCGACAATGTAAGTGCCCGGCCGTAAGGTCAGTCTTTCTCGCGTCTCTAGAAAGCTAGCGATGTGTCAAACTACAATGTCTGCCGTCATCAACGACGACGAGGACTCGTCACTTTAAAGATGACAGTCGAACGCTTATTTTTGCATTGCCGGTTGATTTTTATTTATTTAATCTTTAAACATGAACGTCGTTTGTGATTACTATCGATAATTCGGTCGATGATAATAATGATAATGATAATGATGATGATGATGATAATAACGATGATGCTAAATCTTTCTTTGGTTTAGAATCTGTAGTGTGATTATTACATATGATTTTGTTCTGTTTAGGGATCTGGCGTAATCAAAGCGGGATTTGCAGGTGATCAGATACCTAAATGCAGATTTCCGAATTAGTAAGTAGAACAAAAAGAACATTATTGAAATAAGTAACAGTGCTTTCTGTTTTATGAAGATTGCTGTCGACAAGTTATACTGATGACGTATATTTAGTCTTTGATTTAATTAGGTATCAACTAATTAGTAATTTACTCAATCAATAGAATTATTTAGAGCAAAATTTTAACTGTATATGTGGCTTTATTTTAGAATTTTTCAAAATAATAGACATTATTTGATAAGTTAGCGTGGTCTACAATACATGGAGTAAGCATAGAGTAAGGAGTAAGAATAGGGGTAACAATTTGCTATATAATTTTCTACGATTTTATGAAACTAACAATATTATTTGCACTATTCACAGCTATTCCTGTGCTCTAATTGGCTGGGCGTAAGCGTAAAAGATGGAATAGGAATAGGAAAAATTAATTTATTTGCCTTACAGCCTTATGCCTACTGTTATTACTTCTTACTCCACATCTACTCCATGTATTGTAGACTATGCTTTAAGCGAGGTGTACAATAGGTGAAGTAAGCATGGAGTAAGGCGTAAGAGTAAGTTTAAGCAGGCATAAGAACGTCACTTCTGGCATAAGAGAGCTGGCGTAACAGTGTAGGCAAAATAAATTTTATTTCCTACTCTTACTCTTACGCTTATGCTGTTACACTCAGCCAATTACAGCAGTTTGTCTCCTATCATTGACATTGCTAATTGGCCATATTTCTTACGCTTTATCGTTTTAGACTGTTGTAAGCATCTTACGGCAAAATCGTTACTCCTATTCTTACGCCTTACTCCATGCTTACTTCATGTATTGTAGACCTTGCTTAAGAGTTGATTAAAATTATCCAGAATTTGAAAATTATCTTCGAATCTATTCTTTTTTGATATATTTTTTCCGAACAAATTAAGAACGTGATTATAACTAATTAATCAAAAGATTATTATGTTAAAAATATATTATAGAAATCTTCGAAGAAAATTTTTAGTTTATACATTAATATGTATCAACATTTTAAAAAATGTATGTATTATTTTTGTCTTTAGCATTGGGAGGCCAAAACATGTACGTGTTATGGCTGGTGCTTTGGAGGGAGATCTGTTTGTGGGTCCAATAGCAGAGGAACATCGTGGCCTTTTATCTCTTCGATATCCAATGGAACATGGTGTAGTCACAGATTGGAACGACATGGAGCGTATCTGGTCTTACGTTTATAGTAAAGATCAGTTAGCTACGTTCAGTGAGGAGCATCCAGTCTTGCTTACAGAGGCACCTTTAAACCCCAGAAAGAATCGTGAGAAGGCAGCTGAAATATTTTTCGAAACATTTAACGTCCCAGCTTTATTTGTTTCCATGCAAGCTGTACTTAGTTTGTAAGTAATCTTCTGTGATAATTAGCCTTATTTACTAAAATTATTTACTATTTTTTACTTCTAAAATTAAAATTTCGAAATTATATTATTGTTATCATTAAAAGATTATTCTGAATTTCATGACAATGATATTTGTTATTTATGAATACAGATATGCGACAGGCAGAACCACGGGAGTAGTTCTAGATGCTGGCGACGGTGTTACGCACGCTGTACCTATTTACGAAGGTTTTGCTATGCCTCATAGTATAATGCGAGTTGATATAGCAGGACGTGACGTTACAAGACACCTTAGGCTACTTTTACGTAAGGAAGGTATCAATTTCAAGACCACGGCGGAATTTGAAATTGTTAGAACGATTAAAGAGCGAGCGTGTTATCTCGCCAGCAATCCCCAAAAAGAAGAAACAATAGAGACGGAGAAGTTTCAATATGTGTTACCTGACGGCAGTCACTTGGAGGTAATAAAATAACTTGAACTGATAATAAGTATTAGAAAAGTATTAATCGTACATAACTTTGAAATAACAAGTTTAAATTATTCTTACATGTTTATGTATGTCTTATTTGATATAGATTGGTCCAGCACGATTTAGAGCTCCTGAAGTGCTGTTTAGACCAGATCTGATAGGTGAGGAATGCGAAGGCCTTCACGAAGTATTAACGTATTCTATTCAAAAATCTGATTTGGACTTGAGAAAGGTTCTGTTCCAAAACATCGTATTGTCAGGAGGGTCGACATTATTCCGCGTAAGTATAAAAATCAATATATATGAAGTAAAGAAGGAATAAAAAAATATTTAAAGACTAGACTGAACTGGAAAATATGTAAGTGACACAATAGCATTGAGATCCGCTCTGATTGTTTATTCGCCTACCCCTACTTGAGTTGTGTTAAAAATTGTTCTTTATTTATACCAAAAAATTATTGTACTAATGTAACGAAATTCTCATTTTCTATTTAGGGTTTCGGTGACAGATTATTATCGGAGATTCGTAGAATGTCGCCAAAAGACATTAAAATAAGGGTAAGGAAAACGAATTAAAAAATGAAAAAAGGAATAAGACTAAATAACAAATTAAAAATATTTAATATAATTAAAAGCAGCTTATATATTATGTGGATTTATTTCTGTTACAACAGATATCTGCGCCTCAAGAACGATTGTACAGTACTTGGATTGGAGGTTCTATTTTGGCTTCTCTAGACACCTTTAAAAAGATGTGGGTGAGCAAGAGAGAATTCGATGAAGACGGTATACGGGCTATTCATCGTAAAACATTTTGAACTTAATTTAAAGAAACTTTCAAAAATGTTATATAACGAATAATTTGATTGTAATACGAAATGATGGCACACACACTCGGCACGATAATAAGATGTATTGCAGCAAGCATAATTCATAATTTTGGATAACTCTTCTAATTTCTATCATTATTTTAAGAAGTCATTACTTAGACATTTCTAATTATATTTTTTAAGGCTCACACGATACATAATGCAAAAATTGTTTCAACTTATTTTCGCTTTAATTGATTAATGTAACTATTTTGATAAATATATATGTATACATGGTTGTGTGAATATACATAGAGACATGAATATTTCTGCAAAGACTGTATAACATGGTAAAAGTAAAAAAAAGCTAGCACATCTCACAAGACTACTTAAAATGTAAATAATGTTTTTTCGAATCAAATGGATTAATTATCAATCATAAAATTCCGAATTATTTTATAACTTATTTATTTATATTTATATATTTATGTTGTGGGCCCGTTCCTACATTACACTCCTCTATTACAAGAGAACATACATGATCTTCACTTATTAAGAGAGAGAGAGAGTGTTGTATTTTGTCTTCAATATAGTGAAGTATTCTGTAATTTCTATGTGCAGCAACATTTATCCAAAGTATTTGTAAATATGTATGCTTTCGTAAAGAATAAATCTATAATCTTTACATAAACACACATAAGTGCACGTGATTAAAATATGAATTTTTACAATTACATTGAGAGATTTGTAGCTTTACACAATTGATTTTAATATACCTTTTATCATGCATGAGCTATATTGATTTTTACATGTATATTAAATGCTGAAGGAGAATATAATCTTTGATATCTTTTATTTATATGGTATGCTTTAACTGTGATAAGAATAGGGATTTAGTTATCAGGAAATTTATCGCTTTTTCTTATCGCTATGTAACAAAAAAAGACGATATTTGAAAATAATAAGCAATAATTTAATTAGAATCAATTCAGTCATATAATATCTGTTAGAATTGTATGTTACATATATATAAATATATGCTTGCACTGTTCGAAGAAAAAGATTATCAAGAACATCAGAAACTTAATTGTTGACAATTATTTAACGTCACATATAATGGAAAAATACTCAAAAATAAGAGATGCTATACAAGAAGTATTTAGAAAATGCGCGCCTGAATCAATATATTATTTAAAAGACAATTTGTAAAGGCATCTACATTAAAATTAGTGTTAACAAATGTTTATACCATTTTTAATTATTTAACAAATGTATTTTTGTTTAAATAAACAATTGTAAGATATACACTTATATATATATATAATTTTATATGTATAAACTAATCGAAAAAACCACATAACATGCATTTTGTTAAATAATGTTCTATTGGCCTTTTTCTATATTTTTATATATTATGTTACTTATAATTTTTTTCTAGACTTATTTTCAATAATATTTGCAAATTTAATCACAATGTACTTAGTCATGCATAATTGAACATTCATTAAATATGTGTTATATAAAAAATACATACATATAGAAATCTTCTAAAATCTTTTAAAAGATCTTTAGGCCCTCTACAAAATCAAATTTAGATAAATGACAGTTATATTTAACGCTATGGTTAAACTTGCATTGCAATCCATTTCGTGTTTAACTGGAGTTTAGCTAAACTTATAGTTGATAAAACTTTTAAAGGTTTCTCTTTCTTTTTAAATACAGAATGGTTATTGAAAATGCGAAAAGAGCAAGTGTGCTAGAAATGTTAGGATCAGCTAGGATCTTGATCTTGTATAGGTTAATTATGTGTGAATGTAGTGTCAGGATTCGATTAGCATTTAGCGTTAAACTCGAAACGAAATGGGGAAAAACGAAATACAAAGCAGCAGTCACCCGATGAATAAGTCTATGAGAACTTGTTTTGCTCACTCCAGAAAAATCTGCTAATAATAAGTGACTTTCAATCACATAAAATCGTAACGTCAAAAAAAGCTGATGATTCATTGGTCATAATAGTATTGTTTCTGAATAAAAGTTAATGTATTATGATTATTTTATTTCTTGTTTATTTTACATATCCATTAAATACCAATCAATAACATTATGTTAACATTATATTAATATTATAATTTTTTCAATAATTAAAATATAACATATATATATGTTCTCTACATATGTTGTTACTACATACATATATTCTGTTACAAAATGCAATCTGCGAAAGTAAAAATCCAATAATTCAATTAACTTTTATATTTATACCGTTGTTTTATGAAAAATTTCCTCGATTTCTGTTAGCACCACAGCAACAGATACTAATATTAATTAATACTTTTTTGTGAAACGTTTAATAAATCGCGATACTGCTGCAATATAACTCCAAAAAGCTAGATGATAATTTTTCACAAATGCAGTATTAAATTTTGGTTAGATTCATTAAACGCCCAAAATTCGGCGTTTAACTTTGACCGTAGAAAATCAACGTTAACTAAAGTTTAATGCAGTTGTGGAATAGAGCATTTTTGTAAAACTATAGATTTAACGTAACTGTTTAAAGTAAGTTGTAGAACCGGGTCCCGTTTTCAAAACAATTAATGAACATATATACATAGAATAAAAATATATAAAATTCAAAGAGAAAATAAGAAGGCACATATCTTTGAACTGTTCGAAACGAATTTCTATCGGAATTATTCCATTTTTTATAGAAAACACAATAAAAATCTAGAGAATCAATCAAGTAACAAATCCGAAAGAGAGATGGAAGATCATGGAGGAGATAGAAAAAGGATTTTTCCTTCTTTAGGAGGAATCGCAGCGCTGAGCATAGGAGGCTGCATTCAAAAAGCGCATTATTAGCATAATTAAATTTTATATAAAACTATTCGAGGAGACACTTTTTGGCGCTGTGAAATCAATGATGAGTGAACAGGCATATTACTTTTTAGTAGTATATTGACATTTGCATCATATCAACATTGAATATATTGGGACGACAATTTTACTAATAATGTATCATTTGGGCAGCGTAAGCTACTCGAAAAGATGAACTGCTTATAAAACGCTGTTGTCAGCGTTAGTGGTCCATTGCAAGTAATGAAGCAATTGCAAGTAATAATAGTAATACTTCCATCTTGAGGTTTGTTCGTAGCTCAGTAGCTGCACTGGTGCAATAAGTTAAAGTGAGATAAATTTTTTTTTCCATTCTAACTTACTGCATCAGGGCAGCAATCATGTAACTTTTTCCTTAGGGCGAAAACGTGAAAAGTGAAAAGTTTCATGTAATTATCTCTTTCTATTAGTGTTGAATAGAAAGAGACTTGAAATTTTTTACTTTTCACACGTTTCCACCCTAGGGGAAAAATTACATGATCGATTCCCAGTGCAGTAGTGCAGCGAAAAAGAACAGACCATTATTATTCTAACTTATTGCATCAGTGCAGAGATAAAGAATAGGCCCATGGTCTAGTTGGTCATGTCATTGATGATTTCTTTATGTCCAGTTATCTTGCGGTTAAAATTATCCAGGAGATAAACTACCATCTATGTACGTAAATTTGGGATTTATCCTTCGGATAACTTTATCGAGAAGTGAAGAAATCGGGCATAATTCAGACGCGATCGCCTGTTTGATTCGTTCTCCTTCTTTGGGGGGGGGGGGGATCGAGTCTAGTTATTTCTTCGCGAATCATCGTTGCGGTTACGCAAAAACATAATTACTAGTATCAAGTTGATACCCCTGGCTGCGTGAGAGAGCGCCCTCCCCTTTTATCACGGAGGGTCAGCACTGGTCAGCACCAGCAGTCTCTCGTTTGGCCGGTTCATGACACATACCAACCGAGTGTGTTCGCGTTCGCTCGGCTCCCTCTGTGAAGCGCTGCCCATCTTGGCCCCTTGGTATATTGAATGATCGTGTGCTACGTACTACGTATATGCTGGCTAGCGGATTGAGCCGCTGTGGCGAGGCGTATCGTAATGGCCGCGACTTGATTTGCAGGCAAAGGCCTAAAGTGAGGCGACGCGGAGAGGCGTGAGCGATTGCAAGGGAGGAGGTGGCCTGTGTGTGTATGTGTGTATAGATTGGGTGGAACGCGAGTGAAGCGAGTGATTAACGTCGCAGTCCGCGCGTAATCGTCGTCGTCATCGTCGTTATTATCATCACCATCGTCATTGTCATCGTCGTCGTCGTCGTCGTCGATAACTACGACAGGGCTCCGGAGCTGCTCGCTCGCTCACTCTCGAGGGCGAAGGACGGTTTCGTGCGGGCACAACCGTGCGTGTGTACCGCGTGTTGGTGGACGAGGCGTGTTCTCTCGCTTTGGTTTCTTCTTGCGCAGTATCCTCTTGCATATTCGTGAAGTATCGTCGCGACGAGCGCGCTCCTCTCCTCACACACACGCGCGCGCGCGCGCGCACGTGTTTGTGCCTGTGTAGGTTGCGCGTGGTGTGCATACGTGTGTGCGTGGGTGCGTACGTGCGTGCGTGCGTGAGGTTGCACTCCGAGGACCAACAGCGGTGCACCGATCGGGCAACAGCAATGAACGACGACAGGAGTGAGGACGATCCGATCATGGACTTGTTGTACAGCAACTGGGAACAGCAATGCGTCGAGGCGGTCGAGTCCGAGCCCGATTACGAGAGTCAGCTGCACAACGAGAAGGAGATCTACTCGCAGCAGATGTGGACGAAGTTCCAGACCACCGCGTCGGCCATCGCCCAGTTGTACAAAGGTAATTGCACCACGTCTCGGGCCACGCGGGTATCCCTTCCTTTCCTTATCTTTCATTTTTCTTGCCTCCTTATCCCCCCAAGGTCGCCTCCTCTTTCCCCTCCTCCGTGCGCGTTCCGTCTGTTTTTCTCTCTCTCTCTCTTTCTCTCTCTTTCTCTTTCGCGTAAGCTCCATTTTGTCGCGCCGTTACGAGAGCGAATGATTTCTTTGGGCCCTCGTGGCTCTCGCTCTTATAATCCGTAAATATCGATCAAATTCCTTTAATCTGTAGCTCTTTTTTTTCTTTATTATCTCTCTTTTCTCTTGCAGACCGCACGCTGGGAGTCTCGCTGTGGGTACCCTTTCAGACGGCTGCTGGAACCGTCACAGCATTATACAAAGGTGTGTGTGTATGTGTATGTATGGTGTGTGTATGTATGTGTGCACGCTCCGACTTATGGTGCCCCATCGTCAACAATGATTGCTAGAAAACGACATGACGGCTATCCCCCTTCCTCTATTCAATCCTCCCCACCCCCTCTATCTCGTCCCGTTCCTCGCCCCCGCCCTTCTTCGCCTTGGCTGCAGCGCTCTGAAGCGTCACCTCCATGCTCTCCAATCTTTGTTCCTACTGTCTTCACCGATGCTCCCGTTCGGCCTCTATTGTACCGTGGACATGCCGTGCGTGCGACCGTCAATACAGATGAAAATGTATCCTCCCCTCCCTCCACTTATAATGGCTGACCGCTCAGGGTCAGCTGTTCGTTGGATATCGAACGTAACAAATGATGAGATTAAAGTGGCATGGAGAAATTCATGGATTGACGACTATGCATACTTTTCTCTCTATCTCTTTCCATCGGGATGGACATGACGCCTGGATCAACGTGCTCGTGTAAATCATCACCTTGGGAGAAATTAACTTTTAAAGTTTTTTTTTTAACGACTTGAAGTTATCGAACTTGCTGACATGGTGAAATATTTATGGGGAAGATGCACCATTACAGCTCTCTAATGAATTGAAAACTGTATGGATTATTTCTGATATTTACTTTCCTGACCGTTTGGTTTATAGGTTATATAGCTCAGTCGATAAATTTATTGGTTGCTCTCTTTGTCTACGTTATGTTTGATACTGATACTGATTGACTTCTGGTCGTCTTTGTGTTTAATTATACATGGACATGTGTTTAATCCACTAGAATTGTTCCAGTGCCACATGTTTATTGAAAAAGTACTTTAATTTTTTATTTAGGTTCTCGATCAGTAGATCAATAGATAGCATGTTTCATATATCCTTTTAAAAGAGAGTATTATCACGATTAAGCTGGAGTGCCCTTCAAACTTAGTCGGGGTCGATAATGTAGAGTCATTTGTGCACATTAACAAGATTTTATATGTATAATTCCTTTATAGAATACATAGAATACATATTTAAAGATCCTTTTCCAGAATTAAAGTACATGTATTAATATCAATTTGTGAATTGGATTTTATATCAAGAATGAAAAAAATTTGTTTCATATCGCTCTACTTATCGACTTTTCACGCGTATATAATCTAAATTTTTGTAATGCAATTTAGTCTCAATTATCAAAATCTAATTTGTGTAAAGAAATCATATAAACTGAATGGTATTTAACAGATCGTTATATAGCATATTTTGTATTACTTCTTTTTAGTACTTTTTCAAATTTAATATTTAAAACTTAAGTCACTTTTGTAATATAATAAAACAATTATCAAAACTGCATTTAAAAAATCTATTTTTATCTGAGATTTTGAATAAAATTCCTTGAGTTCTTAAGGAATTTTTTTACAAAATTTGTGTAAACATCCTGAGTTCGAAAACATATTGAATGTGTATTGCATGAAATCTTAATAAAAAATATTGAATTGAAGAGAGAAATTAGATTAATTTTTGAGCCAGAACATAGTTATTGATATCTAAATGTGAGTGATGAGTTTATAAGTAACATTTATTTTGATATCTCTTAAGAATCTAATTGTTTATATTATTAATAATGGTAGAGATAATGCAACATGTTCAATTTAGTGTTTGCAACAACATAGAGACAATGTTCTTCCTTTATCACACTGTTATCTTGCGCTTCTCATGTTTTTTGTCGTTATTAGTTTTTTCCTCTTTAAAGTATTAAGAATTTTTATTTTTTATATATTTTGGTTTATATTTATTTTTTTGTACTGTTATAAGATTAGGTAGAAAAAAAACAACAACTAAAACATAAAACTTGTATTGAATTCTTTTTTATATGATTTATTTTATTTTATTATTTTTATGTAGTTTTATAATTGGCACATATTTTTATTTGCCAATCTATTTATGTCTATCTGTATAATTAATCGAGAATTATCTAAATAGATTCAATGGACTATATGAGGCGATGCAGCGATTTGGGAGTGGAAATGGGCAGACAGAAACGTTGTAAAGAAATAATGAATTGGGCTAGGAAAAAAAGACGTATGATTCGCAGGGAAGAGCTTCTTGCATATCTCGCTGGAAAACCACCTCCACCTCGTTCGCATCCACACAGGTTTAGTTATTGTAGTTTTTTAATTCCAAAATAATTTAATTTAGATCATCTTACTATTATATATATGTTTTAACATGTATTTATAAACATATAAATATAATATATTGTTACATTAAAAAAATGAACAAATCAATTTATAAATTGGTAATTAAATAAGTTGAGTACTTATCAAATTAAATGTAATGTGTTACAGAAGTTCACCTAAACCACGAATGATGGTGTGCGGGTCCCCATCGTCGCAAAGTCAAACAGCGAGTATGGTTATCGCTCCAGCACCGACAGCAGGTACTGATCCAGATCCTGAATTACACACGTTTAGAGAAGCATTGTCGGGTATGTTATTCACTAATTTAATTTTGTAAATTCTGTGTCTTTACAATTATTCAATATTAGCTATATTATTTATTTCACTAGCAATATTTCTACTTAATTTTTTTAGCTAAAGTATTTATAAATTTATACAAATATTATCAAGCAAGAACTAAGACTCAACTCTGACCATTTAAGACTCTTTTATACTTATTTGCAAAACATATTGTATAATATACATTTCGTTTTAAAAGGCCCAATTATTTTTGGTTGAGTCTTGCATAAAAACAGAATCATGCGACGAAGAATTCAAATTTATACGAAACGATATATCTGTAACAAAAAAAAACATAAATTTTTTCAGGCTCTCCAGTGTCTCGGCGTAGTGGAAGACAAGCCGAACTGTCGGCCTTTATTAGCAACGAATTGGCTCGGCATCACAAACGGCCTGCTTCGCACGATGTGGATATGGGATCACCCACGCACAAACGTACGCGTACTACACTGTAACGGCGCGCGACATGTACGGTAGCTTTACTCCCTCGTTCCCTGTTAATTAATCGTCCTGATTAATGACTAATAGCTCATCTCCCCTACGTAACTTCTAGTTATGTATCATTTGAGGGAAACGGTAGTGGTTTACACTGCCAGATAAGCACGTTCGTATGTGTCTCCGATAGCTTTTACTGCCGTTTTCGATTTACATAACATTTCAAAATTATTCTCACAAAAGTTCTGTAGAGTGCGCATGTCTAACGCATAAAATTAAAATAATGTACTTTTAATATCGAATAACATATTTATGGTATATTCATTTTGCGTATATAGTATATCGACTAACATTTTATTCACGTTTCAAACGTTTTTATTTCCTCTTATACGCGATTTCGTGAAATTTGTACTATATATATGTATATATGTATATGTATTTATGTACACTGAGAAAAAAATACTAAATAGATTCAAATAAATATTTCTTGGAATAGTACTAATTGCATTATTTTATAGAAAATTAATAATATTTATTTAAAACTAGTTTTCTATAATTTAGAAAATATTACTTGTTTGAAATAAATATTATTGATTTTCTATAAAATATGTTATTAGCACTATTCAAAGAAATATTTATTTGTATCTTGCAATTTTTTTTCTCAGTGTATTTTTTTGTTATTTGATACATACAAATTACGCAAGTGAGAGCACACGAACGTGTTTTACTACCTATTGTTTAAAGTGCCCACACACAAATCATTGATATCTCTGACTTTACGTGCAAAAATTTGTATATGAGACTGTCATTTTGCCGATCTGTAAAAATTAATTTACGAAACATTTTTTTAGCCACATGTGTGACATTTGAAACGTTAAGTCTTTAAGCGTCAATACGTATATTGATATGTATCAAAATCTAATGACTGATAAGCATTCTATCAATCAATATTGTTAATTCTTCAATATTTTCCTTGTATAAATTACGGAAAATTGTGAAGTTCTCATGAAACAAAAATGGTTTTGTGTTAGAAAATTGATATATAATTTATGTCAGACTGGAATAAGAAGAACATACGAGTGCAAAATACTATCTCGCATAAATTAAAAATCATCAAGTTGTTCATTTAAAAGATTGTTCTTATTGTAATATAATTGTTTGAAACTAATCCTCTTTGGACGTTTCTTAATTAATGAAATACTTATTTGTTGATAATAACCGATAAAAAATTAAGAAATAGTAGAAAATGATGATAATGCGATAATAATAAATTTCAAATTTTTTCTATTTTAAGTTTTATTGATCAAAAATTGATTCACCATATTCTTGTTGAAATGTCTCCGAATGTATAATAAATTTAAGTTTATTATCTTTCTTGTATAATATATACAATTTTCTCGTTACATCTTTTATTTTATAAATTCTTTTTTATCCTATCTGTTATATTTTATTATGTGTGCATCATAAGATGAGACGGTTATTACCCATATTATTTGGGTTTTTATTTTATATATCTAAATTTATACGTTATTATAAAATTATTTATAGTTTCCATACAAGAGATTATGGTATCGAAATCTCTTCCCCAAAAGAGAATGTACAGTAATAAAATTTCATTTTTTAGTTACATGAAAAGTGTTAGCTTTGAACGAATGTTACGAATGTTATGAAAAATATTATTAAAGAGATCTCATCATGAGTTTTTACCATGGTAAACCAAACGTTTAGTATAAGAATTTCCATTATGCGAGAAGCAAGATAAAAGAGCAGACGTGTTTGTCTAATCTGTCATAGAAAATTAATATCAATCAATATTGCCGAAGAAAAAAAGGGCGAGGCGACAGTGTAAATTTAGTTTATCTTTTGTTGAAGTGTAGGCTAGGTGAGAAAAAAGATGAATCATCAGGAAGATATAAGCTTTACATCCCGAACAAGGTCTGCGTTAATATTCTACAATGATAAATGGATTTAATGTTCCATGGCTCCACAGGAGCGCAATGTGTTCGCTATATAGAACTTACGTAAACGTAGACTTTGTCAGGTGTGATAATGATTGCAATATATGTATACGTGTATATATATATATATATATATATACACATATATATTTTATGTATTTATATATATACGTATATATCACGTATTTTGTAAAAACGGCGCTTAACAATTGCGTTGTAACGATTTGTGCCAGAGAGTGAGAATCCACAATGAAGGTGACTGTAAATGTACATTATTTCTACATCAATTTCTAACTATGCCTCTTCTCTATTTTCTCAAAGATTTCGCAGACGAATGGGTAGATCATTATTTATTTTATCGAATCGGACAGTGCGACTCGATTTATATATACAGAGATCCACGTATTTGTCCGCGAATCGTTCTTCGATTACGTCAGAAGTCGATATACATTTCTATTTGTTTCTTCGCAAGATTGTTCAAGAACGTCATTCGTGAGGGGAGTAAAAATTGTTGTTCAGTTGTAAATATAGCGTACGCTAATAATAGTAAACAAACATAGATATACTGCTAATATTATCATTATTAGTATTAATTATTATGCGATAGCTTTAACAATATTTATCAATGATACCGTGCGATCGGCAATTGATAGAATGATCGAGGACTCTGCTCTCACAATTTACACATTTCCCTGGACGGAGATTGGCGAGATGCAGAGTCCAAGAGTCTCGCGCGCCAGTGCGAACACGCAACAACCGTGGAGAATTTATTTTTCACGAGCAAATCACTTACATGTCTCTACTGTACATGAATTAAACGATCACGGAAGAAAGGTGTTGCTTTTACGATGATGTAAAAAAAAGATTGAAAAAAATTTATATGTTCACATCGTTTTTAACACGTTTCTTCCTTCGCAAGTTCTAACTATCGGAAGTATTTCCCGTGTAAATGTCGTTCTTTTCGTATAACTATGATATAGAAGAAAGTAATACTTAGAGGTATTTTATGCAAAGATGCCATACCTAGGTACACTTTATTCATAAGTGAGCGCACCAAACTCTACTCGGCGTGACGTCGGGGCAACTCTTTACGAAACATCGATCTGTTCTCGTTTCCGTTCTGTGTTTTTGTGATACATCTTCTGACTACATAATTGAAATATCCATCCTTGATTGCAATTATGTTTAATATTCGTTTGAGAAATACTATCGAGATTTATTCTCGAAAGTCATACTTACATGGACACAACACTGGAGAATACTATGGAGAGTTATTCTCTCGTCCGTATCTTCTCATTCTCTTTACTTCCGAGAGTCGCTCTCAAGTGAATAGATCTGTGGCAATTGTGTGCTCCTTTTTTCATTAGCGAATAAGTAACTTGAGTACACGTTTCGCCGGTGTAATTGGCATTTTTCTATCTTGCGTAAGCCGCCCGTGCGCACGAGACGACACTTGGAGGTCGGCGAAAAAATTTTCTCACACGCGAGGAAGCTTTCCCTTTCTCATAGAGGAATTATCTCGTCAGAAATCTCTCTGTGGGCCGTTATAAGATTACATATAGGCATAATGTACATGGAGCAAATATGAAATTGACATAATTTTGTTGATTAAGAAGATAATTAATTAAGTTTAGACATGTTACGTAATTTTTAATTTTGTATTAAAAATTATAATATTTAATTCAAAATTACAATTCAATAATTTGACAATGCTTGCGAATAAAGTTTATAAAAGAAATTCTTTTGATTGGATTTAAAAGACGTCTATTTATGTAAAAATGCGATATGAATTGTGTGAAATATCATCTCATGTTTATGAGATATTAACGATATGTTTATATGAAAATGTATAATGCAATGAATAAGCGCCTGACAGATATTTCTATAAAAAATACAATATTTGAAAATATATCTAAATCAGTACGATAAAAGAACCGGTGTAATGGTGTATTCACAGGCTAAAAAAAACGGAGGTGAAGAGAGTCAGGAGGGATCACTTTGTATATTATATCGTTCACAGTTATATTATACTTGATACGTTTATGAATACACAGGAATGTATATAAGCGTGTCTGTTGGACGCGAGGCACCAAAAAAATTTTTTACGAGTATATCTTCTTTTTTTTCGTTATTCCGATGCACATTGCTGCAAATTGCATTGGTGCACTTTTGCGAGAACGAGTGTACCGTGACATGAGACTTGCACGAACATGACGCCTTGGTCCGGGCACAACACGTTCATGACAAGGCGTGAAATGGTGCTGTTACTTTCTTGCGAACATAAGAAGCTTGTATATTTTTGCGCCTCTTGTTTGTAAGATAATCATTTACAAATAAATCACAAGAAAAAGCCTGTACAGTGGCATCCTCTTGCCCATCATGTTCACATTTTCTCTCCTGTGCGAATAGAACCATCATGTATATATACACACATACTTTATTGTCATACAATTATTTTGTACATTTTTTGCGAATACAATATGTACTATACACGATGTTGCATAAAATTAATATATAAGATACTGTAATTCATAACATACAATCCATAAATATTACTAGAACTCAGTTATATTTAAAACGTTAATAAAAATATAATTTCACACGTAATTAAACGATCTTTTAAAAATCATATTAGATCCTGAAAGACTCATTGTCAATTCTTTAATTACACAAGCACACAAAAATAAAGTGGTTGGTCTGGCGGACCAGATTAGTCAATCCTTATGTATTTTAACTCGCTGAATCCGAATCCAAGATCAGAATTGTTTAATTGGCTCATTTTTTCCTAACTTAAAAAAAAAACACCTTGTATCACTTTTTTTGGTGTAACTGTGATATAAAAAAAGAGTGAATTTTCAACGCTATTCATTCACAGAAGCTCAGATTTGTCGTATTAGAATTTTCCCAGGTAATATGGTTACGCAAGCTTGCACACTCCAGATCATACATTTGTGACCCAAACTGCTTTTAGAAGGCGTTTTTTTTTTAGGTTGAGAAACAATGAGCCAATTCAGCAATTGGATTCGGATTCAGCAAGTCAAAATACATAAGGATCTGGTCCACTGGACCAACCACTTTTATTTTTTGTGTGCCTGTGTTATTATTAACGTCTAGCAGTTGAATTTAGTAATTATGCCTCGGATATGTTTGAAAGTGCAACTCTTAGTCATTATACACAAATAGTTTGACAGTAAAAAATAAAATTAAAATATCTAAATTTTGATATTCAATTTCTTTCATAAATAGTTCAATTAATGTTAAATATTTTTTAAAATTATCCTAAAAATGTTTTTTTATTATACAATATCTGTGAAAAAAAATTTCGTGTATAATACATAATACATATCTAATTAAAGTAACAAGTTAGGCTGATATTGAGTAGAACACTATTAACGACACAATACATCTTATGGCAGTGTATTATGGTATACTGAATTTATTTCTTTAATTATGGCATGAATTTTCTGTTCTATATCTTACTTGTCTATTATTTAGTGCCATCGGAACTTAATTTCTTTCCTTATTTTTTCTAATTTTTGATATAAACATTTCTGGTAATCATTAATGTATAATTATGATTACCTATAATTTAACCAATGAGATCAATTAAATATATGATAGGAAAATACAACCGTAATAATAGGAAAATAGATTGACAATAGACAGACTATAATAAATAAAGCTACAAGGCACAAAGAAATTTGATATTAAGAACCTTCTCTAATTAATTTTTCAATGATTTTTTAAACTTCCTTTTTTATGACTAATGATTGTTTTGCCTAATTTTCATAAAAGTTTTCAATTTTCTATCTTGCATTTAAAACAACTATTTCCTATTTTTATCTCTTACATAAAAATTATTAATAACTACCTTATATTTATGGACGGACAAACAATTTCGTTAACAGCAATACATCTTCTGTTGCAATAAACTATTTTCATAATCTACTGTCCTTAATGACACTCTCCGGCGTGTTTAGCGCTTTTTTTCGATTTGCAATTGCATTAGTAAGTTTTCGCCTGGGACCAAGTGGAAGTTTGAGGGCTGCTATGTCGGTTTCAGTAAGCAGCATCAAAGCCTCCAAATCGATTTGTTCAGATTCCAAAATGGGATGTATGGATGTGAGATTATTGGCAACCAAAAATCTTTGCAAAGGTGTCCATTCTTCGTCCGTTTCTTCACCTTCTATAAAAAAATAATTTTAAAAATATAATATTCTCTCTTATATGTGAAATGGCAATATCGTGAAAAATGAGAAAAGATGATTGATTATCATAATTATGCATCATTTCTTACAACATAAATCTATTATCATATTTCAAATTGCAAAGATCACTAGATAAATAATCCAATTGCATTTTACAAAATTTATGGAACTTACCTGAGAGAAGGTCCTCATCCCACAAGCTTTGCCTGCGCGCCAAACTGCCGGCACTTCCTATACTGATTTCCTCATTGTGTCCATTTGGGTTGAACTTATTACTGTTTATAGATCCGTTTATAGAACCATTTGTGGAATGATTGCTATTTTGCAATTGAACATCCGTCTGTTTGACCGGCAGATTGTCCAGCGTAGATGTTATCTACAAAAAAATGGTGAATTAACTTATGCAAATACATAAAAAATTAAATTAGCTCATCCGTCACTTTTTTCGTTTGTTCACATCTCGTTACATAATTATGCAATTAGTGCATCTGATGAATATCTATTACGTATTTTAACGCTGTAATCGTTTAAAAGATCGTTAGTGTTTCTGCAACAATTCTCACAATTCATTTCTTTGTTTCTCTTAAATCATGATTCAAATAGGACAAGCGATGGTTTATCTTGTCGTGAAAGAAAACGCAGTATAACTTTAAAGCGTACCGATTTCTACGACTCGAGTAGTTATTACGAGGGCAGTCATGCGAAACAGTTACATTTGTGAGATGAAGATTACAGCATATAAGAAGCATGTCACTAAAACGATTGTAAAAATAAAAAACGTTATGATTTGTTTCTATAATTCGAGTTATCTAAACAAAATAAAACGTAGTTTAAAATATAGAAAAATTTTTAAGAGTAATTTTTTTCTTATAATTTCCCTTGGCTTAATATCGATTTTATTGTACACAAAGTACTTGCAATTTGTAATTTGTAAAGATGTTTTAAGAGACTAACCGCCCTTCTGAAAGCCACAGAACCAAAACCAGGTCGGTTAAAGATGCTGGCTGGTTCTTGAAGAAAAGCAGTGTCCTTCGCAACGTTCAAGTTCTCTTCCTCTCTGTCCTCCTCCTCCTCATCGTATATCCTTTCACCTAGGAGATCAGGCGTACTCTGCGATTTACTGAGAGTGCCCCATACATCAGAAATCTTTCCTCTTCTAATGCCTATGTGCTGAGGCTGAGTGTCGTACGTGCCTACATACATAACTTCAGAATCCCGTCGAACACCGGTGAGACTTCGAACCGACTTCTTTCCATTCACTTCGATCTGTAATAACATATTCGATATTATGTAATATGATATTTATTACTTAAGTAAAAAATTAATTAAAATAAATTGAGATTCTAACATGTTAATTTTTAATTATTTGTTTTATATGTTTATGATATGAGAAGTTATAATTTTTAATATTATTTTTTGATCATTTTTTGATGCTTTTATTCTAAATTTGTAAAAAATTGTATAATATTCTTTCATTTATATATTTATTTTACCTCGACGACTTTGAAATCGTTAATGGCTTTTTTAGCTAAGGCTTTTCGACAAACTGTGCTGCCATGTTTCTTCATAGTAGTACCAACAATGTCGCTGAATGTTGGCGAAGGTTTCATTCGGCCTCTAAAGGTCAATACTCCGGGCCGTTGAGAGTTCAACTCATTCATCGCATCGAAGTCTGATTTAGCACGATCCTTTATAAGTTTCTTTTGTTCTTTTTCCGCCCTAATTTCAGCCATTTTTTGTTTCTTCATATACTCTTTCAATCTTAACAGAAAAATACTTTCATAATTAGTATAAAAATTAAATATATACTTATACCTAACACTGAAGGATCTAACTCACCAAAAGAATAAAGAATTCAAAAGTTGATTAAACATACAATTCCAATTTAGATTAGATAGATAAATTTCCAGATTAGAACAATGTACAGTATCTTCTATTGTCACTATTTTTAAAAATAAAAACTTAAATCATAAGAGAATGTACGTGAATGTATACCATTTATTGCTAATCTATATTAATTGCTAATTTTGCATTCTTAAAAAAAAAAAATGATAAAGAAAAGAATTTTGTTAGAAAAAGAAGTATTCTAGACTTTTTTAATTTTTTTCCGATAGAATAAACTTTGTAATAATATGCTAATTATAATGAGTAAAAAGGAATAAAAAACTGAAAGAAATTATTTTCTGTCATAGAAATACGTCTAGTCAAATTATTCGTGAAAAATAACGATATTATTCTCTCTCACTCTCTCTTTTCAAGTAGGAGGTGCAAAAACAATTCGCATTCCAACTGTACCTCTTCTCCGCATCTCTCTCCGCCTTTTCCCGGAGCAATCGGCTTTTCTTGCGATTATTCAATTCCTGATCGGCCTGAGCGATGTCTAGGAACTGCAAGATCTTCTCGCAGCCATTTATCGCCGCAAGTTCACGGGCGGAGTGTCGGTCGATATCCAGTGACCAGATATTGCAGCCGAATTTCACCAAGAATTTCACGCAGAATTCATGGCCCCTCGCTGCTGCCAGGTGCAAGCATGTATTACCGAAATAATCGGTCTTGTCCGGATCGCCTCTACGGTAAAGCGATCACGTTAGATAAATGTAAGATTCAGGATTCAGATTTTAAGAAAAAAACAAAAAATTTAGATTTATAATAAAAATCATATAATAAATTTATAAAACAGATTAAAATAAAAACCTTGCATACATATATAAAATACTGAAATAATTTTTTATCTTTGCTTCTTTTTATTTTTTCAAGAGAAAGATAATACAGATTTTTATTTTTAATAAAGTACTCTTGTGTTTTAAAGGCATATTGAATATTAAAAAAACGGATATTTAAATGCAAAACATACAAACATATTATATTTCTGACAAGATCGAAAAATTAAACTCGTTTTCTCAACTTTAAAGAAGTTTTCCGATCGTCAGTTACGTATACTAGCTCTTAAAAATTCGTATGACCAAACATACAATTTCTTTTTATATCAATAGCATCAATTTGAAAGAACAATTTTGGAATTTCTGTAGTCCCATGAGAATTTACTAATCGTTTTACCGAATTGCCTAAATCGGAAAAAATGTTGAAGTGTTCAAGCAAGAAATGGATATTTTATTCGTATTATTTGTACCGTACATGGATATATTGTAAATTTTCGGATACATGGGGTTTGCGTCGGTCTGTCTTTTATGAGGTACATGTCTCATTGTTTTTCATTCACTCGACCGCGGTTTCCGCAACTGTGCAGTCGATGGACACCTGTAATGCGTGCTTCCGGTTCCGTGCACGTATTATTGCGATATACAATGGAACAGAACTCGAAGGGTCCATTGACGGAACCTTCAGGATCGGATCAATTTCAAATCGATATTATTTTGCCAACTTACTAGCAGTCAATAAGATTATTGTTGTTTCAGAAATTTGTAGATATCCGACACCATAAATGGCCGGAAGTGTCGAGGGACTCTATAGTATTTTGGAGTTGGCTGGAGTGGCTTGCAGCTCAGGTAAGTATTAATTATGAAGTACTAGCGTGGGGCTATCGTGCTCACGAGGCACGACGACCTCGTGCCTGTTGGGCACCAATGTTTCGTGTGAGTGGATAAAACATGAAGTTATATTTTTCATCGAATGTGCCTCGTTCCTTGTAACGGCGTTGTTTCATGCTGACTTACACGTATGATTCATTATTAATTTTCATTTACTGTAATGCAATATTTATCAAAGTCAGTCTGCGACAAGTTACCATAACTGCATTGTATTTGTGTTTATGATGTGCGTCAGAAAAAAAATATTAGAAGAGAAATGTCTCCTCGCGTGCACGAGCTATCGCATGCCGTTGTAAAATACGACACGCTAGTTACACTTGGTCACCGTAAAAAAAAAGAAAAAAATAAGATTAGGCATGCACGTACCCTCTGGCGACCAGCAGTCTCAGAGCATCTACGTGGCCTTCGAAGGCTGCCCATAATGTCGGGGTCATTCCTCCTTCATCTCGCGCGTTACAATCCTTTCTCGTGGCTTCCTTCAGAACATCCAACATGCCTTCTTGCGCGGCCCTTCGATAAAGAGAAGTTATATTATTCTTTGGACGTTATCGAGTGTTTTTAGTCTCGATTTTTACTTGAAGATCGAATATTAAAACAAATATCGAATTAAAACAAATCGGATAATAATAAAAATATTTGTGAAAAATTATTCAAAAGCAAATAGAATTACAATCTCTTTGTATATTGATAAATGACCATTTTACTGATCAATTACAAATAATAATAACGTATGTAAAGAACTATATAAAAATATATGGAAAACATTGTACACAATATCTACTGTTTTCAAAAATTGGAGAAATGTCTTGATATTAAAATATTTATTAGAACACTTTCTTATATATTAAAATATTAAATAAATTTCATGTTAAATAATGTAACATTAAAATATTGTAATATTTCAATTAAAATATTAACATATAATCAAATTTTAACTGATTCTACAAATTTATTATATGCGTAGTAATTAATTTTATACTCTCTTCTTTCTCTCCCTGTAAGGAAATATTTTTACGTCTTTGAGATATTCGGAGTACGGTATTGCGAAAACCGTACTTGTCGTGTGCTTTATCGTACGATGTATCGCGTGATGTGTTATCTGGTTTTAACCAGATTGTTTTCTTAATTATCCCTGCACGTTCCTTGAGGAAAATTGCAAACCTCAGCACGGGCAGAAAGTCTTCGCGAAATATATCTACGCGTCTCAACATCTGATAATCCGTGGCGGCTCGCGATATCTTAATTAAGTTAAATTGCTAAAGTGCTCGCAATAGCGCGACGCGAGAGATTCGCGTTTTCCTCCTATTTAATTAGGGAAATTGGAATGTTAAAGAAAATGCGCGCGATTTGCATGGCGAGGCAGCGGGCACTTTCAATTCGCCGATGCTGCATTCCACGAACTGATTTCAGAGCGTGTTAATTCTCGGTACTTCATCAATGTCATCGAGTAATAACATAAATTAATGTTCCTTTGCTACTTTTTAATTATCCTAAACCTAAACAGTATAAGTTTAATATACGAGCTATAATTTAAAATAAATTATAAACGATAATAAATGTGTCTCATCATTCTTTGTTGTGTTTTTAAAGATTAGATTGTAGATTATATTCGAAGTTAAATGTAGTTTCTGATTTGTAAATTGCTTGTTATTTATTCTCACTTTAATCCCTACACAGAAGGAATAATATTATTGCAATAGATTGGAAGATAATTATGGTGAATTATTGCAAAAATTATATTGGATATTTAAGTTGGTTGTTAAAATGTCAAAAAGTTTTGTAGCAATATTATCATCTTTGAGCGTCTTACATAATTATTTTGATGGTCCAATATAAAATTATTTCCATGATTTATACCTATATAACTAAATTTTTATTATAATAACATTTTTTTTCGATTTTATTAGTTTTAGATTTGATTACAAAGTTTAATTACAAATTATTCTTGGAATGCTACTGTAACTTTCACCTGCAGGTGTTAATTCAAATTTAAAACTACTTAATATACATATTTATATTTATTTTTATAGCTAAAATAAAAATAACATTCAATAAAATTCTTTATATTAAAAATTACTTATTTTAATATTCTGCAACCTATAAAGTAATTAAAAAAAATGTTTTTAATCTTAATTAAGTGAATAAATCTTTATTTAAAGTAGTTAATAAAAAAAACACAAGTAATATTTAAAGGTGTTAAATTTTAAGAGTAATATACATATAATAATAAAACAAATTTTTTTCTTTTACTTAATTCAAAGCAAACTAAATAGAATTCGAGTTTAGATATTTCTTTCAAAGTAAATTATTAAAAATTCCAACATTTTGAGGAAAGTCGACTATGCATATTAAAGTTTCTGGAAAATATCTCAAAATTCGAGAGAGAAATATAAATGTATTGTATAGAATTCAATCTTTTGCCATTGTCCGTAAAATTTACATATCAATTGCGTAGCGTACAGCACTCTCCACTGCTAACGAAAGTTGATTAGTTGGCTAGAAATTTTTACAGATGATCTGTGCGATAAATTCCTCCAGTGAATGAAATAAGAGCACAGGTCTCTCATGCATGAATTCCGCACGCGCTCCGCTGATGTATATGATACCATATGAAATAGCATGTAATCACGGTTATTTTGTGCTTGTAGACAATTATTCATAATCTTCTAATCTCTTTATTTAATAAACCGTACAAATGTTACTGAAGATTTTTGTGAGTTCTCTTTCTCTCTCATTTATTCAATAATATTAATACACATTGTTAAATACAATATATTAATTGTGTTTAACGTGCGTTTATTTATTTCGACAACTCATTACACTTTGTGATTATAAATTCGATTCGGTTCACGTCTTCTCAATTCGTTCCAATCGCTAAACATTGGTCGGCAGATTTCCTTGACGAAGCGATTATCATTAATCTTGTGTGAATTAACTCATGATTCAAATGGTATATCGTCAAAAAAATCTTTCGGCCTGCTGTGTGACATTACAATAAAATTTTAATTCATAATATCGCCTATTTACAACGACGTAACTCAAAAGACACAGTTTTCCGCTTTAATTGTTTTGAATCATTAAAATTTTGTGATATTATTTTCACAAATGCGATTTTGGAACGATTTGATTTGGTCTAATATTGTAAAGCAAAGTAAAAGTATCATTAGTTTTTCACTGACGATCAATGTATTTATTTCCCAGAATTCTTCTTTTGCAAATAACGCAAAAATTATTTAGTTATGTCGTTGTAACAAAATGAACCACATGTCATAAAAGAACAATAAAAAAATATCGAACTTGCGTGAAGACTTGAATATTACATTATTTTTTGCACTTTTAACAGCGTAACATAGAATATTTAAAAAATTGCAACGTATTCAAAATTCAGGATTGATTAATTTAAGCTTTTTTTTTAATGAAACAAACTTAGTTAAATCTTACGTTAAAATTAAATTAAGTTAAATTGGAAGTTAATTTTGTTATTTATATTAAATCAGAAAATCGCGTAAATTTTTTGAAGTCAGATTATTCAAAACAATTAAAATACGGATTATCAAACAAATTTAATAAGATATTTAAATTTGTTCAATCCGTACTTTAATTGTAAAAAATCATTTATAATCAACTGAATTAAGTTATCAACTTTTTAACGAGTAATTATCAAACTCTGTCAAAATCGTATTCGACTTGTAAATCATATCAATATTGTATCCACTATATCCACGACGCGCTTATTCAGCTATTCTCCTCGTACAATCGAATCGCCTCGCGTGATCGGCCGCGCCGCGTCCAGAGACTCGGGGATTTTTTTTTTCAATCCCAAGGCGAGTACCTCGCCCCACGACATTTCTCTGCTTTCCGGGGGACAAGTCCTGCGGACGAGCGGGCACGAAAACAAGAACAGAGGAAGAGTCGTAAGAAGAAAGACAGAGAGAAAGAAAGAAAGAGCGATAAGCGTAAAGAGAAAACCACATCGCGGCATCCTCGCGAAGGAGGAAGAGGAAGGAGAAAGAAGAAAAAAAAGAGGAGCGCTCACTCACTTATGAAATCGCTCGGACGACATCTCGCGCGCGCGTCGTTTCGCGACTACCCGGACAGCATCGTTCGCGACTCCTGAGGACACCCGCGAATCCTGTTCGGCGCCGAGACGGAACGCCCGTCGCAACAGCACTACGTCCGACGATGCACTGCGCACTGTTTGACAGTGTTTGAGCGCGGCGAACGGCGCGAGTTGTTACACACAGTACACCTGGGCCGACCTGGGGGCCCCCAACAACCAAGCACGCGGTTCTCCCCCGCGCGCCGCACGTCTCCCCCGTTCGCCCGGCTGACGCGCTTCGCTCCGCCGATTCGATAACTTCGCCCGTCGCTCGCTCGCTGATCGCGAGCGCGGTTTGCCTTGCCGCGGCGACAGTGCCGCCACCTGCGCGCGATTCGCGCGCGTCGCGGCAGAGCGCCACGTCCGCCACCTGGAGTACGTCCTGTGAGACACACGGAGAGGCAACGAACGGCCGGAAATCGCTCGCGTAAGAAGCGCCCGATCCTTAGAACATTGGGGAAAGGTCGTCGGATCACGTAATTCCGCGAGGAAGCGACCCGATGAGTCGTGCGTAGATAGGTATACGTTGATTCTCATTGCGTGCTGCTCTCCTCGAGCCGGGCAGCTTTCTACACTTTTTCTTTCCCCCGTAAAGAATTACGCTGAAGAAAATACGAATTCTCTCTCGCGTTCACTTGCCAACGAAATGTGAATTGGTCTCTCCGTTTGACTCGTTCTTTATATTTTTGTTTGCTTAAGAATTTAAGAACAATAAAGACCGAGGAATTAAAATTGATCTCGGGAGAAAGGATCGTTAGCCATTGGTTCGATGACTCACGCTCTATCGGGGTGAAGTTGTCGCTTGTCGCCGCTTCGCGAATTTCTCGTCGTCACCGTTGACGCGCATCGTCGATGCGGAACAGATCGACTCTGCGTCGGGTGGTATCGCGAGTATAATCTGCAAGTCATTACGGTCATTACCGAATATGAATCTGTATCGCGACACTTGGCTACGTTGTTTCATGCGGATTCGACGTTCGTGACGTTGCGATTTGTCGTGATGGAGATTGATCCGTTGAGATTCGTTCGATTGGGATCGCGGCGTGCGAGTGATCAACAAAGTCCGTACTTTCGCATATAGAAACGTATTTGGGCGAGGAAGGGGAATTTGGGGAATTCAATCCTAGCTCGAAAATGCTCCTTCCGCACTATTTTATCTCTCACTATTCCGCCGAACTCAAAGTGCTAGAAAATATATAACATGTGGGAGGAAGGGGGAGGGGGGGGGGGGAGATCTATCTTGCCATCTATGATGACAAATACGCATCGTTGTGGAGACAGTGGCGCGTCTGCCGCGTGAAGTTGATCGCGCGTCGATCCGCGAATCTCATTCGTCAATTCGGATCTTTCCGTTACGAGACGCCGTAGGGATACGCAGGGACACGTCGAGCGGCTCGGAATTCTGCGTGATCATGTTTTCTCCGTGTATGTTTCGTCGTCATAACGCTATAAAATCGCGGGCGATTAATGTCGGAAGTGCTGGAGCCGCTGGAGGTAGCGGCGTGCGATCGACGGTGCTTTGGGAGAGTACGATTAACGTCGGAAGTGCCGGGTACGTGTAGTGACTTGCAAATTTGACTAATGACTTGCTCAGTGCCAGTGAGTGCGAGGAAACAACGGAGTGGCGTACAAGGGAGGAGAAGCAGGGTAAACATCGAGCATCGGCGGAGCAACCGTGAGGTTAGTTTAATTATTACTTGTTTATCATTTGTTTCAGTAGGCTATTTTATTACTGTATAGGTCGGTTTCACCAACTCTGATAAACTTGAATAATTGGCCGATTAAATTTATGAATCGTCAACTAGAAAAATTAAAACGGATTACTACCTAACCTAACTTTTTAATTATTTGAATTAAAGAATTGATTATTGATTAGAAGTATATATTATTTTTTATTATTATATATATAAATTATAATTTACAGAAAATGAAAACAGGAAAAACAAAATAATACGATCAGTATTTTCTTAAGCGCGGGCATATATATCTTATTAATATTTTTGATATATCCAGACCTCTATTAAATATCTTTGAGACATTGTAATATCTCGGTAAGAGAGTTATATGAGAGTTCATAGATTTCTTTTGCTGTGTGCGACAAGTTAATACGTTTTCAACAATGTACAATTATCGCTAAAGGTCATTATTGTGAATATTTTTATTAATAATAAAAATTAATTTAGTATTTAAATTTTAAATTATTGCACTTAAAATAAGATAAATTTAATTTTTCATAAAATATCTAGGATTTTTTAAACAAAATTTGAGTAAACATTTTAATTGGTAAAATGCGAACGGGCGACAGTTTCATCAAATGCGCTTCGTGTGATCGTAACGTCTCACTTATATGAATGATTTTCAGATTATGGTTGGAATATATGATAACAATTAAATGTAATTGTAATTATATTTTTATCAGAATTTTATTAAATTTTATTTTATTAACTTTTTATTAAATTTTTTTGATTAATTATTTAAAAGACAAATAGAAATTTTATATAATTACGCCTTAAGATACTGATTGTTTTTTTTAACATTTTTATTTAAATTTTAATGTGTTTGTTTTTTACAGATTTACATCGTATTATAACTCCGCTGTTGCGCATCGTGTGCCGGTGAGTGCAAAAATCATCTAAAACTCATATCAGACTACTGGAAATTGAAAACACATTGGAAATTATTCAACGAAATTATTCAACAGAATTTAACGAAATAAATTTTATTTAATTTTTTGTTTAATACGAAACACTGTTATAAAAATTACTAACACACACCTGAAAATTTTCATCTTCAGTTTACCATCTTCAATCTCTCTCTAATATCTGAAAAATGAGTTTAGTAATAATAATCACATACACATGGCTAAGTAATAGCTGTTAAATTTTGGTGAAATAGTAATTTTAATTAAATATTTTTGTTAATATGATCAATCAATATTTATTGTAATATATATGGGGTAACCATTTAGTATATAACCGATTGATTATTATTATATTTGATTACTATAAATATATTTATTAAATATTTGTAAATATTTTATTATATATTAATCAAACATTTAATTGATCATATTACTTTATTAAAGCTTTATTATTATAGCAAAATTTTTTTTAATCTGATATGGATTTTAATGAAAATTTTAATATTAGTTTGGTGTATTGAGAGTAATTTTTTAATAATAATTTGTAAAATGATTTTTATTATACGATTTGCAGTTCTTTTAATTTTTTGCTATGCAATTTGATCACACGATAATGATACATATTAATTGATTTATAGGTAAACCTTTACCGACAATTAAAATTCCGTACTATGAACAACTCTCTGCAGATAGCGCTAGTCATCCATTAGAGAAACTTTTATCATTCCTTTCGTTTCTTTAAAATTAATTAATGTTGGAAGTGCCATTGCTTTTAATTGTTTGTTAGATTTTGGAGATAGCTTAATATGAATTTAAACCGTGTAACAGAACATGACAAATTATTATTAAAAAATTATATGTAATTATATGTACAAAAATAATTTTTTTGAAAAATACACAGCTAGATTAATCTTGGAATGTTTTTTTATTGATATGTTACAACCATTAGCATGCAAGGGTTACACTGACTTAAAAATTTTACACCTTATGCTTATTGTTCCTATTAATTATATATCAGAACTAGAATCGGTCGCACTCTTCGAAAAGAATTTCGGAAAACCTTGGAACTAAAAGGTACCTCGCTGTCGCGAACAATATCGTTGAACTTTTCGAAAAAATTAAGATACTTCTGATGTTTGATTGTCGCAAAAAATTATTTAAACAGTTGAAATTTTTCAAAGCGTACATTGATTTAATACGAATTAAATAATTTAAGTTAGTAACGTGATAGAGCTGAAGTAAACTGTTATCTTTCGCTTTTGTACGAAAATTTTTATCAAATATTGAAGATAATTATTTTTCTTTTTCAATTATATAGTTTTAATAGAGAGTAGATATGTCATGTAATTGATACATTACTCAATCTCTCAATGGAATATCTCACAATGGAGCTATGAGACTTAAGAATAAAGTTATTCTTAATCCATTGTGTGAATAAACGTAAGTATTACCTCTTTATGTTTCTTAATAATTTTGATAATTCTTATTTCAATTATGTTTATTTGCTCCTGCGACAGCACATTTGCAAAAAATCTAATGCTTCTCATTGAGTTATATCTCGATCACAGTTCGATTATGTTTTATTCCGTTATGAGCTATGTACATGTCCACACATACATTCGTGTCCGCTACAGAATAATAACTGCGGATACAGTTTAATTCTACTATGTAAAACCGCGGTTTTTCAAACGTGTAAGCCGTTTCAACGAGGGATTAGAAAATTATGAAAGACATTAACGTATCTCGGTTTCATACATCACCTGATACACTAGATTTACACATTCCTGGTAGAAAAATACCAGACGACTTTAAGAGGCGCGGTATTATTATGATATCAATCGATATTTAATCGTTAATTTACATATCAACAATATATTGCATATGATTGTATCTTCCTTATTATAATATTTTTTCAACTTTATATTTTCTACGTTTTAAAACAATCCTGTACGAATATCGATCGTATTTTAATCAATAATATCTAATCATTGATCATATTCAAACAATTTTAACGTGCAGCGTGTTCCACAAACTCTGACATCAGTTTTAATAATAGATATTTATTGACCAATTTAAAGATTTGTTTTTATGATATAGATATAGAGGCACTATATTTTTAAAATAAATTTTTGAAAGTAAATTTTTTTTTCTATTAATTAAATTTATTGTTCAAAATCCAGATAAATTTTATTTTTTCAAAATTTAAAATTTAAATTAAGATCCAATTAAATTAAATGAATTTTAAAATATTGCAAAAATAAGTTGTTTTTTTTTTCTATTTTTTTATTCTCTGATGTCAGTTGTATATTTAACAACTCGATAGAGATAGATATAGAGTTGAAAGCGCTTGTGAAAATATAATCTTCTAAATTTTTAATTTTAATATTTTAATATTTTACCTTAAGAGTTTTAAATTCTTCCTCGATTCTTTTTTATTTACGCTGACGGATATTGTGTTCTGATTTTACTTGAAATTACGTAAAAGTTTTTCTATTGTCTAGTAATTTCGTTTAAACAAACATTTTAGAATACGCGCTTTCATTATCGCTGCAATTATTTATTTGTTAAACTTTTTATAAAATCTTGAAAAATTTGAAATTATTTTGCGTCTCTGTATTCACGTAATTCGTAAATTCTCATTTCTGTAAATTCTGAACTTTTATTTCGTGAATCATATTCATAACAGAAATAATTTTTTCTAAATAATTTCTAAGAACTATCATTTTTCAAACAAAATAAAAGTTAGGCAGTATGCATTATTTTCTCAACAAAGATGAATTGATTAAATATAAAGTCTTAAGAGACTATTTTGTTGATTTCAAAACGAAGATGATTACTATTACCACATTATATACAACATATGTATGTTTTTCAAAATGTAGTACATTTTTTTAATCTACTTGTTACGCGACTATTGGGATGAAAGAGTGACAATTTTAACATTTTATCGAGATCACGGTCATATAACTATTTGATGTGAAACGATGCTATTTCGAATAATACTGGTGTGAGCTGAAAAGTGGAAAGTGGAAAAGTTCGCCAACAATTGACCACTAGGCGCTTATCGAAATAAAAACAATGTCGCTTTTCTCAGTAGATATCAATCGTTAACATACGTATATAATTAACATTGTACGAACTCGCTGCGGGATATAAAAATATATTATACGCGCGCTTGGGCCGCTTGGTTAAGAACAATTGTTATACTCGACGCCGTTAGACATTGTGCCGTAAACGACGCAGTACTTTGCAGTACTAGATAGTACTGCAATATTAGATAATTTCTTTCACTGGGTGGTTCAAGTATCGAGTATCGAAAGCTTCGAGTTTGACGTGATTTCGGATTCTTTTATGATTTGTCATCGCCTAAATATCTAACGAAGAAGTACGGAATAGGCCGTTGTTTCGCGTATGCGAACGGCAAATGCGTTAACAATATTGATCGGAAGAGACCTGAGATTTATACATTTTCAATTCTCATATATGTTTCATGGTTGGTTTTAAGAAGAATCTTAAAGATATTTTCGATGGTATTAATATTAAATGAGATCCATATTAATCCATTTGTTACCACTTTTCTTTAATAACACATTTAATAAGTGAAAGAGAAAGAGAGAGAGACAGAGAGAGAGAGAGAGAGAAAGGCTATTTATATTTGTTTTCAAATAATATATCTTGATGTAACATAACAAATATAATATAAAATAAAGTTCTGTGAAACTTTATTCTATAAAAATTACTTGTGTTAAAATTTTGCATTCAATATATATGTATAACAAAAAGGCATAGTTAAAAAAGATATTATGCAGTAAATCAAGAGTCATATATTGATATTCAAAAATTTTTTATTAATTGTTTATAATTGATTAACTCTTACTTTGTATTATGCACTTTATTCAATAACAACTTTATTTTAGTCGAATAATCAGTTATTGTAATAACTTTGGAAAATATAGCTAACAACAATTTAATATTAAATTTACTGTAACGGATGAATTAATATGACATTTTTTTTTATGAATCTCATACGAAAGTTATTGAATCTTTCTTATTGCTACAACTGCAACAAATCGATCGAATCTTTAAAAAGGATACAAATCAATGTTTTTAGAGTATGTGCATTGTAATGCACATGTAACGAAAATATATAGCGTAAATATTAACGGGAAATTAAAAGTGTAAAATAAATAACAAGTATATATAAAGAACGAGCTAATACAATTATAACATAAAAATGTTTAAATATTTACTTCTATTATTCTGATAGATATAATTTATTGGTTTGTATCCTTTTTAAATCGTCTTTAAATCTAGCCTCTTTAAACATCTTCTTCATATCAATTCTCAAATCTATTCATGTCGATGCGATTATAACATTTCTGCTTTCATACGAGAAAATTGTGCCATATAAATGCATGATTCTTGTGTAAAGAGTAATGTATGTGTATATATATAAATGCAATTACGGCTAATATATTCCACACAGATCTCCCTTAATCGCTAAAACGTCGCCAATCTTCGTAAATATTCATAAAGTATACATACACATAATGTTTACTGCACATTTTACTATTTACGTATTTTACATTTACCTACGTGAAGACCTTGGTAAATTCGTAACAAATTAAAATTTTGTATATATGTTAAAATGAAGTGCACTTTAAATTGTTCGTAAAAGATAACGTTTTCTTATTTACTTGCACGTTTCGGCAATCCAACGGAAATTAAATTATCACTGAGAAATAATTTTTGTTTCGTTAAATGAACGCATTATTTATTTTCCCTTTATTGCAGTATTAAGAACTGAGAATAAGCGCGTCGTCTGAGACTCTGTATACATTTTTTGTATTCTAATAACACCGTTTTCTACCGTACAAGATTCATTTTGAATCGCGCTATACTTACATACATTCCTCCGACTTTACCGCCAGAGACTTGACACATCAACAAACGCTCGAACGAGTTAGTCTGAAACGTATTTACAGGTATGAACAGTTCCCGTTACAAGTACAAAAAAACCCCTTTGATATGGTTAATCACACGTTTGCATTTCAACGAATCTTATACTTTACGTTAGATCTACTACCGTTCTATGCGCTACGTCAAAATTTGTTGGTAACAATTATTTGTCATCAGTGTGGCAAATGTTGTATCCTCGTCACCTTCGTGCGAAAGGCAAAGTGAGATGCCGATAAAAAAATGATTGTCTCGTTACAAAACGCAATTCGTACGTGACCTTTTTTTTTTTTTTTTAATTATGCCGTGTGTTAAATTTTAAATCGTTGAGCATATGTTTCACGACGTAACGTCGTATTCGAAGACAACCGCGCGATCGATCGATAGTCATCGCCGAATCCTCGCGTGAGCCTTTCACATTTGCGAAGAAACATTGCCAGCAATGTTGAACACCGTCGATTCCCTCGCTTCGCAAACGTCGTGGTTATTTTCCCAAGATGGCCTGAGCCCGTTGTTAATCCTTAAAAATCTCTCCTGTTCCCTTCACACCTCGTCATTTTCTATGTACAAAGTCGTCTCGTGTTTCTCGATCTGCCCCGAATTGCGCGCCGCTTCCTCAGCTATCGTCTGCGGGTCCATGTCGTCGGCGATAATTATGGGATTTTGACCCTGTATCGTCGTATCGGTCTTTTCGCTCGTCGATCTACGCGATTCGGTCTTCCCATCGTCGTCGAGATCATCCCCCGAGCTTTCCACGTCGATCTCCGTTACGTTCTCCAATTCCGGTTCTTCGAGCAGCATATCACCCTCTGTAGGCCCCTCAGATGACAAAGGATTCGCCTCCTCGATATCCACTACGTGACTCTCATCGGAATTGTCGCCGCGGCTTTCCTCGGTGTCGAGGGACACCGTCGTAAAGTATTTTGGCTCGCAATCCGACCCGGAACCTTCCATAACGGCCTGAGTGTTCAGGGAGTGCCGACTCGACTGAGAATCCTTCGGATGCCTGTCGAAGGATCGTCGTCTGTTGTCGTCCGACCTGGAATGATGTAGCTTAGGATGACGCGGTTGCCTTCGCAAATTCTCCCCGCTGCTCGCGCGTGACTTCATCTCCGTTTCGTCAAACATGTACCGGGTGCAATCGACGCTGAATCTATCTACCGAGAGTTTCCTGTAAATTCGGTTAGAAAAAAGGATTTCTCGTTATTTGTATCTTTGTGTATCTTTTGACACATAAATTTTTTGGCTACAGTAAAAAAAAAAGCAAATAATTAGTAAACAATTCCGATGTGGAAATTGATGTTTTTTTTTTTATGATATGGCTTAGCCAGCTTAATGTACCTCATCTGTGCCAGGGATCGAACTTGGATCTTTCGACTTTCTGGGACAGATGTTTTATCCTACTTCGCACAACCACTGATTTAGAATAAAATACAATAAATTTTATTGTAAAAATTTGATCTGAAATGCTTCGCTACCTGTAGTCCCCTCTTCGAAAATCCGGGCTTCTTCGGAACTCGAGGCTGGCTTTTCGATGGCTCATCGTTCTTTCGAGGCGACGATCACCGCCGATCCTGTCGAAGGACATTTTACGGAAATTCGGAGAGGAGGTCTTGCGGAAGTCTCGTGGCGAGGCCTTAAATTCTTTCGAGACTACAGTCAACTCTTCCAATAATCTCAGGTCTATCGAATTTCTCTTTCTTGGCACGAAGTCGTCTGGATATCTGCAATAGGCACCTGATCGAGATGTTCATGATTATTGATATTAAACATTTTTTATATTAGACATTTTTCAAAGCAACCTCGTTGTCTATACGAAAACGTAAAATAATTCTTCTTGGTCATAAACGTGAATAAGATCTTGACTCGGAATAAAATTTAATATCCATTTTGTACGGACAAAAAGAATTTAATTTTTGTACTTTCACAATTTTTGACGAATTTAATGATATTAGCTACATTTTTATATTTTTAAAATGCTTATTATTTAGTTGAATATCTATATAACGAATGATGATGACATATCTGAGTGGTCACATTTTTAATTTATTTAAAATAATTACCTGGCAACTTAGGCGAGTGCACGAGATTCGGTTGTGGTCGTATTGCTTCATCGACTTCTTCAACGTCTTCCACTTTTGTTTGACGAAGCAGCTGATGTCGTCTCGCTGTGTCAGATCGGTCCTTCACTTTAAGCGTAACGGGACCTCTGTTCGGAATATGTAGATCCATCGCCATTGAGGCTTGGCTACCACTCTTTTGATGCTCCAGACTTTCTCTGCTGATCTGTCATAAATTATTAAGAAAAAAGGTTTTCGATTATCACTGAAACAACAGAGATCATTAGAATTTGTAAAACTTATCTTTCAAAAAAATGTGTTTATTCTTTTTTGTTCAATAAAAAAAAAAACAACGGTATAACTATTATATTAATGTGTGTAACGTAGTCGCGAAGAATTTCATTTTTTTTCTGCAAGACGTTGGATTTCTCTTTCTCGATTACCTGATGCGGGCTGTAGCTCGGATTGTCGACCGAAAGAGCGTGTCTCTGTAGCAATTCTGGATTAAGTAGCGAGCAACCCGCGTATTTAGGCGATCTTCGCCGCGGCGACTTCTTGTCGATTAACGTTGGTGCGCTCGGGCTCTTCTTTATGGAGTGCGCAACGGCTTTCTCCTGCAGATCTTTTGAAAACTGCAGGAACTCCGCCGTCAGCTGTTTCCGGGAGACTTCGTGCGTACTGGGGCTCGGGCTGCGGTTCACTCTAAACAGGCCTAGTTGATGGTCCCACTTTGTCGTCTGGCTTGAAGTCGATCTTCTGTTGCGCTGGCTCTTTGAACTCCTCAGTGTTGATGCCTGGTTGTACCGATAACGAGCCGGTACCACCTTGGCTGCGCTGTCACGCGCCTCGAAAGTCATTACGCAGGCAGCTACCACAATGAAGCCTAGAAATATCATTTGTGTGTAGTAAAACGTTAACTCTTACATTACATGCCTATATTTACACATCGTTACTGAATTTCAGATTTCGCAGTTATTAATAATTGAACGTACGTTAATGGTAACGTAAGCTTAAATAAAGCAGATTTTATATATATTATATATCATACAATATATATAATTAAATAATTTATTTAACAATTTAAAGTGTATAGATCAGTGTATAAGTAGATAAGTATATAGATTTTAATTTGTTGTATGGCGATTTTAATTTGTTGTATGGCTTTTAACACTACAATGTGTAGTCTTTATATTGATCATAATTTAATTATTGCGCAATTGTAATTTAATAATTACGCAATTATATCATCTTCTTTTATTTAATATTATTGAAACTTAATGTTGCACGGAATTTAGAATGTTCTAAAAATACATTTTCTTTTAATATAAACATAATTAAAGATGCATAGATAAGATAAAATCTACGTGGCGCTTATATCTGAGACTGCTGGCCGATACCCGAGCGTGAGCCTCCATAGCTCAGGGGTTAGAGCACTGGTCTTGTAAACCAGGGGTCGAGAGTTCAAATCTCTCTGGGGGCAATTTTTTTTTGTTTCTATCGAATGTTCTCGTTCGTGCAGTACTGCAATATATTGCACATTTTTCGTGTTTCGCCTGCAATTTTCTGTTCTACATCCGTTACATTATTGCTTTTATCTTGTAGCTACATCTTCGATCTTCGTATCTCCTTGTGCACAATGCACAACTACATTCATGTAATTTTGCAGTTCTATTTATTGTAAAATTATTTATAAACTCTATTTTTAATCATATGTATTCATGACAAAAAAGCGAAAGATTATAAAATTAATACATGTGTCGAATTATTAATTTTATAATCTTTGCATATAACTAAAAATAGAGTTTATCAGCAATTTTAAAATAAATAAAACTGCAAAATTACATAAATGTGTGTGTGTGTGTGTGTGTAGATACACACACATACACACACATTCATGTAATTTTGCTGTTTAATTATATATATATATATATTAAACATTTTTATTAATTACGTGTTAAAGAGAGAAATACACTTGCTACAAACTTTGATCTATAAAAAATATTTATTCTGTTTTTAAAAATTAATTTACAAAAAGTTTTAAGAGATATTTAATTTTTGCACGATATTTTTGACAGTCTTATTACATCATGTTACGTAACGACTGTATTAATCCATACGTTATATATGACGTAACATGGCATGCTATTACATGACCCTAGGGCACGTTTATGTTCATTTTGCGACAGTGCACCTATCTGTTACCGCGCAGTTACCGCTTCAAGGAGATCAGTGTCGTGTAACTAGTCGTTCGGTTGAAGTGTATCACGTTCGTAAATTGTGTGCAATGTATGTTACTATTACCTCCTAGACCCATAACGACCGGACCGGCGTAGCTCAAATTATTCAGGTGAAAACCGCGCGACTCGTTCTTTACTTTTACCGTGATGTTACCTCTGATTTCTTGCGCCACCGACAACTGATCCGCATAATATCCTATTGAAGGAAACAAGAAAAATGTTTTTATTCTCCATCACACGTATGTACAAAGAGGACATAACGGAATGAGAAAATTAGAATAGATAGCAAAAGATGTCGATTTTGTTACAAGATGATACTTTGCACTTGATACTTTGCACGTTATAAAACTGTGGATTACGCTATTAAAATTAATAAAAATTTAAATTTAAATTTCAAAGAATTGAAAATAAAAATTAGAATTTAAATCAAACCATTTAATAAGATTTAAATTATAGAAGAAAATTATAATTAATAAAATTAATTCATGAAATGATTAGTGAGAGAGCTTTTTGATATCGAAGAGAATTTCAGACATTAAGAGATAATATAAAGGAAGGGGAGATAGAGAAGAAAGAGAGAGAGAGAGAGAGAGAAAGAGAGAGAGAGGGAGAGAAGAGGAAGAGGGAAAGAGAGAATATAAAGAGAATTCGTTTTCGAAGGAAACTTTGTCTTTTGTTCCATCATGTCGCATTTTTGTTTCAATACAATATTCAATGGAGATATTATATGTATATTCAAGAGAACAGCTAAATATATTTTGCAACATTCTGTGTTATACCTGAATACTGTGAATTATTCAATATCGTATTAGATATAAAAAAATGATTATTTACATAGGATGGAATTATTTTAAAAAATAATATAAAAATTAAAAATTAAAATTTTTAATTCATGCACATAGGCATAAGCAGATTGCAAGCTCGCGTGTAAAAAAAAGATGAACTCTTTGCTGCTGTTGACGTATAAATATTTTAATATTTAGTTATATTACTATTAGGAATAGTACAAGTTATTTTAATTAACTTTTTTGTCATCGCGAATAATAATAGAAATTAGATTACAAAATATTGATCTTTGCAAAGGATTGATCTTTTCGAAGTGCTCTTCGCAAATGCCTCTAATCGATTAGTGATTATAGGCTAATGCGGAATAGCACTCGTTGACATAGACCGATGTTTAATTTATGTAGTTCTACTCACCTATAGTCGCCATGCAAGCTCCTAAAAGCATTAGCAGCAGCCCAATTCCGAGAGCTTTGCAGGCGTGCCACAAGCACCGCGTTGTCACCTTGCCTCTCACCACCTGTTCGATTTAATTGCCGTCGTTAACAGTTAATAAACTTGAACGATGGTCCAGTCGTTTACCCATCGGCAAACATTCGCACGTTCGCGTTTACACAACGTTAAATCAGTACGATTTACAATGTTATATTACGGTGTAACGGCATACGGTAACGGTTTTTCGGTGCTGGTAACCACAAGCGATGTACTTTTATACGTTGCATTTATCTAAATTATTGTATAGTGGTAGTATAGTATAATTAATTTTGTTGCAGAGTAATTGAGGAAAAAACGTAAAAAATTCTTTTTTCTACGAGTAGTTATGGTTAAAAATACGAGTAGTTCTACACTAAGAGAAAAAAATAGTTGCGATAATCATAATGTCACTATAATTTATAGTCATTTTCAGACCAACTATATTTTTTTAGTTATTTAACAATATAAATTATAGTTTATTTAAATTATATTAAGATTTTCATAATCATAATATTGGTCTTAGCATAATATACAACTTATGATATAGTTGCCACAAAAAAAAATGAAAATTTTAATATGGTAAATTGTACCATAAAAGAATCACTGTAAGCGTCCACTATAAGGTGATATATGGTTAATATTACCAATGTTATAGTAATAATTACTATAAAAATGATATTCCTGGATATAAATAAACAATTATTTTGCTATACAATTATAGTCACAAATAATCACACATTTTTTTCTCAGTATAAGGTCCCTGCGTTGAGTAAAGCTTAATTAATTTTTTAAAATTCTATTTATATAAATTTTTTAATATATAATGTATTTTTTACTATTCTTTCTTTTAAAAATTAAAATGCAGTGTATTTCAATGCTTTTATAGAATTTTTAAAATTTAAAATGAATTAAATGGGGCTTACTTTATTCACTCAACCTAGATACCTTACATATTGTGTGCATAGATATTATTAGCAGAGAGAGATAATAATCCTTGTCAGCAGCAATAATAATTGTAAGCTTGCCAGCAAGCCACAATTATAGTTTGCTTTTGTTTGCATGAAATCTCCGTATATACTTCCATGCACTGGAGGCGGATTCTGCATCGGAAGTAATTTCTGCAGGCGAAATTTGTAAACGTGCTAGAAATGATTAAAGTACGGATGTTATATCTACGTACATGCTCTATGCACTATATATTAAGTTCTCTCCCCTCCCCCCTATTGCTGATATTCTTACGGATCGATCTACTGCTTAATAATTATACTAACAAGACTGATAAAGAGAAAAATTAGCTTTGTGATATATAGTATATAACCACTATAATCAATAGTTCGAATTTTTTATAAGCGATAAAAATGTACCTGTACGTTCCAATTAGCCCCAGGCCCGCAGGCTCTTCTCTGCGTCCCTTGCCATTGAATGCTTCCTTGTGGCATCCTATGTGGCATCATAAAAACAATTTTTTAATTATATTACAACGAAAAGAGAAATTTTATGAGTCCAAATTTTGATATGTATTAGAGAGTTGTCAAATGTGCGTACCACTTAATTTTTGTTAGTATATTTTCTACATTTAGTACTGATTTATATATGCAAATAAACATTGGTAATTTTAGTTTGATATTTCATGTACTTATTACTATAATCATTAATTTTCCATCGCGATAACAATTTTATTTATTATAAATTTTTTTACATGTAGATAAACTACCGACTTAGAAATTGATCAAAGATTTGTCAGAACGCATAAAATAAAGTGTAACTTGTTAAATTTTTGTTTATATATATTTTTTATTTATTTTATATTTTTATTACTAAATGTTGCTTACAAAAATATGAAATATTAGTGAGATACGATTTAGACGACTGCACTTAACAACTCTTCTATAGCATAAGAAGTAAAATTATAATGTAAACTTTATTTCAAATTTTAATGAAAAGCATGAATTATTAGAAACACATTAAAGTACAACTACTAAAAGTACTATTGCTTTGATATAACGAGCAATTATAATATTCAATAAGTTATTTTAAATGGAAAATAGATATGACTTGTAGATATTTCAAAAACTTTTTAATATAGGTCAAACGCATGTACAAGCTATATTTTTCCGGAAAAATTTCTAAAAAATTTAAACGGTTTCCGATAACTATTCTACTCACACAGACACACAGACACACATACAGTTTCCTAGAAAGCTTTTTTGCCAGCACATATTTCCGAAGTTCCAAAAATGAGAAATAATTACCTAATTTTAGATCCGTAATAATAGAAATTCGCTTTAATTAATCTTTTATTATAACTTAATTATATCCGTAAAGTGATAAAATATTTAACGTGCTCTTTTGAGATGTATAGTACTATATGTGTAACGTGATTACATCGTGTTTCTGAAAATACATATAAATGATAATAAAACCGACTAATTTTATCGTGCGATGAATATAAAATCTTATCGATATACAAGTATATCACAAGTCCGTTTTTATGTATCTTTTTGACATTGACCGTTTTGATATCTGGAAGAAATCTTAGAAGCTTTTAAGAAATCCGTAACCGATCATTTTGCTAAAATTTTCATATACCCCCTCCCCCTTTGTATAACATCTGATAAACTTTTTTTAACTTAGATCTCAATTAGTAGAGCAGCAGCAGTAAAAAACGATTGGTTCTTTAATAAACTAGTATGCTATGCCAATCATTTCTGGAACAGTAGCAGTAAAAAAAACGAGCGATTCTTTAATAAACTCGTTTGCTACGTAAGTCATTTCTAATTTAAATCTTCTAACTTTTTAACGAGTTCAGGAATTTAAATTTATCTTCATGCTGGATATTAAGTTTTTTATTAGATTGCTTACCCTCACGTTTTCCAGATTCTTAGGCCTCAGGAACATACGATCTCGGATTCTGTAAACGTTTTCAATTAAATATTATGAAAAACAAATATAGAATAATTTTAAAGAGAGATTACAAAGCTGAATTACATGAAGTATGACATCATACATCGTATTACTTTAACACACGTACGGATTCAAAAATTTATATTTATTTTTATTTCCATTTCTTTTTCCAGTTGAAACTTAGAACAGCGTTTGATTTGCAATGGAAGAATATAGTAACGTAATAAGTTCGTTAATTAGCAATTCCGAACTCATGGTATTATGTACGATCTCTCCTTACGTTTTGTCGCACAGTACCGTCTGTGACGTCATTTTAATTTGACGTTCGCGCACAACGTCGGATGCCGCTTTTCAACACATCAACGTTTATACTCGTATACTACACGTCTAGCTACGTATACACCACTCGGAGCCGTGTAAACAATGTGTACGTGAAAATTATCTGACTACGTTGCAGGTGTGCATCGCTTTCGTGGCGAACGCGGCAGAAGTGCATTGTTCGTCCGCCTGTGCCTCGTCGTATTTCGTCTTTCAATGTCGAAACTTCGCGTGCGTCCTATCGATTCAAATCCCTCTTTACAGTTTCATCAGCGATCCTTCTTTAACGTCTCGAAAGTTGGTCATTTTCGCCTGACAGGCGACTGTAAGCTTCTTTTTCGAACGCTCGTCAAGCTCTCGCTATTGCCAAAGTAGTGTCTATATTCTTAAATCTGACTTTCCCGCCAGTGAAATCGTTTGAGCAGAATTTTATTAAATAATTTTTCGATAACCTACATTACATCTACGCTTAAAAGTTCAGTTTGAAATTTTCTTGTATCTCACGAGAAGTTATCTCGGTAAAAAAAAATCATTTTTTTATTATATACATTTTTATATATCAATTTAATAATATCAAATGCGATGCATTTTAATAATATCAAATATGCAAAAAATTATTTTAAAGTCTTCTAAGTTCTAAAATGTTTCTTAAAAAAATTAATGCGACGATTTTTTTGGTATGTTATTGAACTTTCTGTTTAAAAACTCATTCTTACAAAATGCTTTTAACTAACCAAAAAGCTAAAAAAAATTTACACAAAAAAGGTTACAGAGTAAAAATGATTGTCACAGTGTTATTATATATGTGCTTAATTTATATAAAAATTTTTGAAAATTTTTTTATACAACTTTTTGTAATTGCGAGAAAATTTCAAACATGTACTTTTGAGCGATAGTGTACTTTTAACAAAAAAAACAAATTAAAAAAATATCTTTATAACATGAATATCTGATTTTCTGCGAACGCAAACAAATTTCATATTTCACGTAAAAAAGAAAATAAAAAAAAAGAAACGAACAAACGCGCGCGCGTGTGGGTGTAATAGATAGAAAAAATAAATCATGGAATGTAATTTAATTAACTGCAATTTAATCAAGAACAATCGAAACAATCATGTATGTACGTGATTCAAGGGTGCTTTTCGACGGTAGAGATTTGCGTATCGTTTCTCGCGTTAGATATAACACGAAATTTCGTGCGGGATGATGAATAGTCGCGATATAGCTTTAACGATATAGCTCACAATCGCTCTTGTTCCTTGTCTATTCACAAGGGCACGTGCACAAGTCTACTTAAGTTGCATGTTACGAACTCCACTCTGCTATTTCAGAGCGATTCGATCCGACGGGTTCCCGAGAAACTGCTTTCCGTCGGATTGCTTCTCGCACCTCATTTCATTGCACAGCGTAGCGTCCAATTCAGTTCCACGAGAACGTTCCACGTTATGGTGTTTCAAGACCTCAAATTGGATTGATTCTATATATATATATATGTATATAAACGTGCGAGATGCTACCATAGATCTCTCGCTAACGGTAATCCCGGTAAATCAGTATCGAAAATCTTTTCGTTTACAAATATCGCGCTCTTTTCCTTTGCAACAAATGTATAAGATTTCATTCTGGCTCAATAGATACAAATTAAATCTCTTAAAGGAGACTTGTTGAGAGATTATTTAATCAAAATTGGAATTCTTTTGTAAGAACAGAAACTGCGTACAAATACAGAACATCCTGGACGCAACCTTCCAGCATCACAGGTAGTAAAGTTCAAACTTTGAAAAACTAAGTTTGAGAGAGAGTTATAAGAGCGCCTGAAGATAATAAGATTTGGAAGAATTAAACTCTTAAAGTGTATACAGATAGCTACAACTTTACTTGCAACTGACTTTAATAAAATTTGAGATTGATATATATATATTACGTATCGTAACTATAGGATGTAGCTGATTATTATCATTTATTTCTTATTATTTGACAAGATCCACGAAATTTTCACGCTATTTGAATTCGTATTCGTCGGCGAATATGTGGCTGATGGAGTATCTGGCACCGTGTATGTTTTTCTAAGCGGTTTCTAAACGCGTTTTTCAACCCGCAATTTTTTTCTTCGTAACATCGATCGCATATGTTTATTCGTGTTTTATGTAAACTAGAATTTTGATTACGGCTGTGTTACGTGATAAAGATAGACGACGCCGATAAACTACGAAGGGGTAGCCTTCGTAAATCTCTTTTCTGTTCATCTCGAACGTTCCTTTCTCTCAAACTGAATTTGTTGTTTCTTCTTTCTTCCATTCGACTTTTATCCAACACGCGTACGCGCGTAAATCATTTAGGATCAGTTGGCCCGGGAAAATATCGATTTCATCATCGCTCACGTACACGAGAGCGTGATTTATTCCTCCTTATGGAAGAAGCGATCAAATTATCCGCGATTTCAGGCAATATCGGAGGTTTTCGACGCAGCCTCGCACCCATATCTATCTGGATTATTAAAATCTGACACCTGCGCTTCTCACGAATGAGTGTCCCTCACGTTATCGGGATAAATAATGAATTCCGAATGCTTGTGCAGCGGATTGGTTACCATAACGACCGACTCGGCTCGAGTTCCATTAGCATAACCACGACCTTTCGTAGTACACCGCGTGTTCTTTCTTGTCCAATCAAAGTCCGACTTCCGATTCACCGAAGCGCTTCGTTTGAATAATGCATTGTGGAAAAACGCCGCGTCCCAGGGGGGTTTCCCGATCGTTTTCCGAACCGTTGCCGTACGTGGTTTCCACCGAGAGAGCTCAGGAAGGAGGTCTCATGAATGATTTTTTTCCCCGGCATTACCCTGTCTCCTGAAAGCTTCCGAAAACGCGTGAAAACACTCGCGGTATGTTCCTTTTTAGTAGGCGAAGACTGCCGAAATAGCACCATTTTTCACTCGAGGAGATGCTGGCGACGTTAGTTTTACCGATCGAACTGAGTGCAATATTGATGTAGTGGTAAACATCAACGTATTTTTACGATTACACCGATAACGCACACGCACACGTATATGCACAAATTTTTAGACAAAGTTTTCTCTTATACTGAAGCTTCTAGAATTATTTTTGAAAACCGTATTATTCTTTTATGTAACTCCGATGCAGAAGTATGCTTATTTTATATTTATTTTATTCGTATGTAAAGTCTAAAACTTTTACGTGCAGCAAATGTTGTCGCGAGTCAATTTTTATCTTACCTCTCTTGCAATTCAGTTGGACATGTGTCGAAAAAAAAATGGGTAGATTTTTTCATTATTTCTCTATGTGAACGTAAAATTTCTACTGTGCCTAACGTCCCGAGTTTAATAAAGCACATAACTCCGTAGAAACTATACAAGTGCAGAGATTAAATTTTTAGGAAAAGTATGTGTGATTGTCATAAGTCGGATGCTATTTCGGCATCCTTATAGTACGGAAAAGCGCAGCTTCTCTTTTAATATCATTCACAACTTATTTATGAACGCTGATCGTATACAGAATGATGTATGGATAATATGGTAAATACTTTTTTATCACGTTTTTATAGCATCATCTTATATAATCATATATTATCATGTATTATCTTATACTATCTTATATAAATATATCGGATACACCGTAGAGTCTTATATTTCTCATTCCTTAATATCGCGCAAATATCATATATAGAGAGGTCGCGGTAGGTCTATATTTAACCCTTTGATGTATGTCGAAGCAAACTACTCGCTATTCACGCCGAGTGTTCACGAAAAGAACGGGATAAAAAGCTTCCAATACGGCCTACGCCGTTACGGATATCGACGTAATCAATGTTGAACGTTTCTTTCTCGCTGTAATAGAGTTTCAGATGTATTTTAAAGCGGCAGAACCCTTGGCCTAATTGGCCTAAAAAAAGCCCGGGGAGTACTTTTTAATCAATGTTGGCGAAACTTTTATTTTAATAATTAAATTAAAAAGAAGCGCTGTAACTTTTGTAATTAACAAAAAGTGTGCCGTTTGCAGCATACGTTCCGTATAATTATCTACCTAGAGAGATTAACATGTATTTATTATTAGTATTTATCTCTACCACGCGTCGCTTCGGGGAATACGAAAAGCGTAAGTACGATGCGGGATTTAATGGATTGCTATTGCCTCGCTGTTGAATTTGTATTTTTAATTACTCCGCGTAACGCAATCTTCTCGATGCGAGAGTCCTCGCGCACGGCCGCGCACGACTTCGTCATTTATTTCGCCATTTTCACATACTGCATGTACATTGCATCTCTATATAGTACGCTCCAGAATAGTACATAAATATATATATTTATGTTACGTTCGCGCGCTGCGTCTCGCCTTTGTATATAGACGAGTGCTCTTAAAACATTTATTTCTCCTATCTATCTCTCAAACGTCTGAAATTTTTACTTGTGCAAGGAAAGCTACTTAAAGAATTATTTAAATTACTGCGGCTCACCTATGTATCTTTTTCCTCGCCCTTTTCCCTTTGTTTGTTGTCACAACATCTCGTGTCGCGTTTCGCGCCCGGGAAATCGAGCTTCGAGCACTATGATTACGGTCGTCTAATATCTGACTTTTCTCCTTGCGCCAAGTGCCCGAATCAAAGCTCCATCGTAATTAACGTGCCGCCCACACACGCTCTAATGTTTCGTTCCTGGAGTTTCACGCTCGCGGTGCTGTTAAAGTGCTCCATGCGCGCAGGATAAAGACGCATAATCCGAGCCACTAATCAATGATGCGGCCGCGATAAACTCAGAAATTTTAGGCACCGTAAACGGGAGCATCGACGCGGCTTTATTTTTATTCCGACACGTGTTGCGCGGGCGAACTAAGAAAACACGCCGACGATACGTCCAGGGCGATTCGTACTCGTGCCGTGTACGTCTTTCTCTCTCGTCTCTCATTTTATTCTCGTCATCCTGCGCGATATAATTAAACCGTCGGATTTTCTAAAGACGCCTTTCGGACACTACGCAGAGAACGTTTGACGCAACGTCGGCTGCGTAATTATGCGATTTTCTCTACAAATCGCCTTCGACAGCTTTCTCTCGAGTGTTAGATTTACAATACACGCTGTATCGATACTGCAGGTTGTAACTGGTGCATTTGCATTCTATAGATCAGGTCTAGTGCGATTGTACGTAGAGCGAAAGGACTTTTGTCTGTATTTGCTTGCCCGGAAATAGCGACGCAGTTGAAGAAAGCGCACCGATCGAGATTAATCTTCATCTCGGACAATTATACATTCGACAGCCTTCGGATCGAGGTCAGCGAACCGAAGAGAAAAATTGCATTGAAATCGGGATTCGGTTATTAATAAGTCAGAGCACCGTGCAATCGGACTCTGAATTGCGGAACGACAAGAGGAAATCAATGATTTCACGTATAAAGTGAAGATGTCCGTTACGTGCAGTCCGTTGAACAGTGAAATATCCTGTCTGGCTACAATGCTCTTTGGATTCCTTTATGTATTCCCGTGGAACGCATTTAATGTATTTCTACTAACGGAATATCGTCAGTTCTGAGAAAGAATCCTGCACTTTTGCTACTCCGCTCGTCTTTGCAAACACGTAATCTCATTGCTCTCGTATTCCGTATATCTCCGAGCGAATCTATTTTCGCAAATCTCTTCGAAAGGTTTATTTTCAATTTATACAGTCGACATTTTCCGTTTGATAAATACTCAGTGGCGTCGTACGCGGTAGGTCAGATTAGACGAGAGATAAATCGAAGATTTTCAAGTCCCAACAAATTTTTAGCTAAATCGAAAGAGTTAGTTGAAGTTAGTAGGGATAATCGGAGTATCAAGGCAACGATTTACTCGCTCGATCCACCTGTCGTCGCTTTTATCGTGTGCACGCTCGAAAGATCGCTTGCCGCCCCCCTTTTGCCGCTGTTTCAAAAATTAAGATCTGAAAATTCGCTCACCTTGTCAGAATCCAGCGCGTGGAAGGGAACACTCGATCATCGCACTCGTCCCGGATCCCGCGCTCGTGTCAATCTTGCGTAACTACATCCCGAGCACGTCGACGTTTCTACTCTCTGGGGGTAGAACGGGGCGTGCGGGAGGCTGCGTGGCGTCGGGAGAATCGCAGTATCGGGGTATAGCACACTATATGGAACGGCCTGGCCACTAAATCATCGACCGATCGAAACTTTCGCCGCCGCTTCTCGTCGACAACACGTTTCTCGCCCGTCGAATTTCCTCCCGCATTCCGCCCGAGTATACGCGCGAGTGGTCGCGATCCCCTGGCGCGTTTATCCCGACGCCGGAGTCCTAGATGTGGATTTCTCGGGCTGGTGGTCGGTAATCCGCAGGGTACGGGGCGAGCGATAGGCTCGGGAGAGCGATATTAAATCACCGTCCTCGTCGTCGGCGGCGGCGGCGGCGGCGGCGGCGGCGGCGAGACCCGAGGGAGACGCTCGACGAGATGCCGCTCGAGGGAGTGTCCTCCTCCTTCTTCGGCATCACCTGTTGGTATCGCGCCGTGACCCCGGTCACGGTTTTATACGGGGTGGCACGCTGAAAACCGCCGTGGCCGGAGCGGAGCGGCGCAGCGTCTCGCGCCGAGCCAATGCGCACTCGCAGCCGACGGATGCAGATCGATGGGAGCTACAATGTGAGCTTCTCTCCGCTCTCCGAGAGAGGATAAAGGGCTCTCTCGGCTCTGGCGTGTCTCATCCTTCTGCTTCTCTCTCGACGGTCGGTTACGCGCGCGATGCGCCTCCGCCGCCGCTTACCCGTTGATTCCGCGGCGTATCAAGTGCACCTGTCGCGGCCAGGTAGCGTGCAAATGACAGCTTGGAAGATACTTAGATATACTGTGCGAAAGTAGCTCTGGATACGAATATTTACGGATAAGTTGTACAGGAGACATAACAGGAATGTTAATTACCCAGCTTGCGAAGAATGTTAATTACCTAGCTGCTTTTTTTTATATCTCTCATATTTGCCATCAGCATTTTACTGCTTTAACTATATGGTTACTTTTTTTAAGTTTGCGATCTTATTTTAATCTTCTTATATTTGATGCAGTATGACGCTATTTTTATTTATTTATACGTGATAAGAAAAGGTGCATAATTGTTGGATGTATCGGAATTCAATCGGGATGTTATTTTTTCCGATGTCAGTTATTTTTGTTCAAGTTTACGTAATTTATAGCCAAGGAGATTATTTATCAGAGATCTTGACAATATTTTATAATCAATATTTTATAATTAGTACTCTAATAAACATTATTATTTTCAACACTTTTGATCAACTTACTTATTTCATATATATTCGTCGTCGCTTAATATCTCAAATTTTCTTCTTCTATGAGATTCATTACACTCATTCGTGTAGCTTATAAATTAACATAACAAACAAAATCTTAAATTGTAATCGGATTTGGATCGATGTTTACATTAATTCGCAGTTAACAGATTCGTATTATTCCGTTTATTATTGAAAAATTAAAAAATAACCTTAGCAATTTTAACGCGCGATGCAGTGCAATTAGTGAAGTTTGATTAATAATTTAATTAAAAGGCTATGATCTGAAAATATCTATTAAAATTATATATATATATATATATATATATATATATATATACAATTGCATATACAATATATTTTGAGATATGTGTGCCTGTACTTCGCTCTTTTAATCCGAAAATGAGAAATAAATTACATTTAAATTAACGAACATTTCAAAATATGATACACTCGAAATATAATCATTGTTAAATAAATAATTATCGCCCGCGCGCATATAAACAACATTTTATAATTCCTATTATTATCAATTCGATTCTTGACTGAGATGAATAAATCGCGTGAAATATTTGCATTGATCAAAATTGTCCGTAGACAATTTATAGTTGTCAATTGCGGCAATTAATTTAATAGCCGAGTTAATTATTATTTATAAGAAATTATCGCGTTTCAATGGGTAATACAACGACGCACGGAGTAGCACGTTATTGCCGACTCGAATCTCGCTGCGCGAATGATAATATGGCGTTCGATTCTCTTCTGTAACGACAAACACGAAAGTCAAATACTCGAAACATATAACGTATTTCAAAACTGACATACATCAAATTTCATTTTTAAAAATTATTAAAAGATTATTTATTATCATTAATTAAAAAAACATTTTTAATTAATATTTTGATTGAAAAAATAAAGTATTATTTGTGTATTTTGCGCTTTATTTCGTGAACTCGTTAACACGCCTGGTGATTAATTCCATTCGATTGGAGAAATGCATATTGTTGCTTGAATTTTAACTAACGAGATAACTTGATTCATTCTGAATATCTACATAAATGTATATAGATGTATGTATATTATTATAGGAATTACTTTTAGGTGTTGTACGATGAATTATTTCTTTCTTTTAATTGAGAAAAATACAGTTTAATCATTTTTTAAATATATTTTATTTAATATAGAAGATTAGAAAATTTTGTAATTAACTTTTTAAATAAATCAATAATTTATGTAATCATAATAAATCGAAGGAATTAAACTAATTCGTTGCAAGATGTTTTAAACTTCATTTCTTTTAAATTAAAATAATACATTTTTATTATATTCTTAAAGTATAAAACGTTAGAAAAAGAAAAACAAAATAATTTCTATAAATACTTTTCTAATTAAAACGAGAATAACCTCTAGCCTCTTTAAATGAATATTAAATTTAATGCTGTTAATACATATTTGCATATTGTAAGCAATCATTTATTTATTTTTTTGTACGCATGGAATAATTTAATTACGAAACTTTGTAACGCATTCGGGAATTCATAAAATAAATATTGTATAGGTAGTTTGGATAATTTTGTAAATAATATTTATTAGATAATGTGTGCTTACGAGTATTAGGTAACATAATGTACTCTAGGGTCCTTCATAGAAGGCGTACAAATCATTGTTCCAGCAATGTCTTCTAGATTAACGTAGATAAAATCGTCGATCGTCTTCGTTCGCTCTTCGCGAAACTCGCTTCGTCGCGCGAATTAACAATTTTTAATAATCGACACGTAAAATCGAATCTCTCTTCCTCGTCGAGGTCGCGGATTATCACTTCCCGCATTCATCAGTCGAAGTTTGCAAGATTATTTAATCATTTCAATAGCTTGGCCTGTACGCCGTAAAATGACGCTCAATCCATGATACTTGCAAACTTCACTGTTGGGAGTTAGTTTTTTATTAAATATATTTCTTTAAATGCTTACTTTTTTTTACTCATTAACAATTTTTTTTACTTATACACGTATATGCTAAAAATTCAACAATTATTTATTAATAATAAGAAATTGAGTAGAAATGTTGCGGATTCATTGCTACAATGGCTTATATAGTATAGTATCGTGAAATTGAGTTTTCATAGCAGAGCACAAGCGCGTCTAATTAATGTAAAGCCGCTTAATCGCGAGGGGAAAGTTACGTTATATGCTTCGACAAGCCGGTGTGTAAGTTTAAGGGAGAATCGTTTTGCAAACTGCCGTCGCGATAAGAGTCTGACCTTAATTATACGCGGACACGACCTCATTAGTGATACGATTCGATTTTATTGCCGCAGTTCACGCGCTCCTGCGACGATCGACTACTCGACGTTTTCTCGGGTCAATTCTAACATCAAACCAACCAAAACTACTAAAATTAGTTTATACACGATCTAATTAATTACTTTTCTCACTCTCTAACTAAAACCTCTCTCAAGTGAATGTATCATTTTGTAAATATTTTCCTAAGTCCGTCGAAGCCAATGAGCGTGCACTCGAAAAACGCGGCCCGACCTTCTTTAAAAAATCCTCAATTAATTAATTCCTATTCTCTCTCTTTGCATCTTCTTCATACATACATTCTTTACATATATTCATACTTTTTCCTCTCTTCTCTCTTTCTTTTTCTCGCTCTCCTTCTCTCGTTATACATGTAGGATATTCCAGAATTTTATCGCCAATTTTTTTTTCTTTAAGAATTCTTTGATTTGAATTTTGTCATTTTTAGATAAAAACATCAAAATTAATTTTGAGTTTAATTAAGCTTTTGAATTATAAACGATACAATGCTATAAAGTAATATTAAGATTACAGAATTGTTATGAAAAGATGAGCTGAACATTAAACACTTTGTGAAAATAGCGCTAACATTCTGGAATGTCCTATGAATATAGTATATATATTTATCTGTTCTCATATAAGTTAATAGCAAGTGAGTTAATCTCATGCACGTTTTACGTCCGCAAGTACATCGATGCCTAATTTTCATAGATATTAATGTAATTACGCACATATCGGTATATATTTATAATTATGTTCATAGGATGTAGCCATGTACATGTGTTTATGTTTTTATTATATTATTCTCTTTCTCTCTCTCTCTTTCTCTCTCTCTCTCTCTCTTCTCTCTTTCTCTCTTTCTCTCTAACTATCTTTCGCTCTGATTGTGTAAATGTGTGCATATTATCGTATATATATACTATGTTTCTTAGGTAGTAGGTATCAATAGTGTCTCTTGCCCCTTTTCATATATATTAAGAATTAATTTATTAAAACTTTCTCTATCGTCTCCATTTTTATAGCGTTTTCAATATCTGGCCATGCATTAATCATTACAATGTATTTTCATCGCATGGATCTCGCAAATCTCTTCTCGCTTTCATTTTCTCTCTTTCACTCTCATTCTTTCTCTCTCTCTCTTTCTCTCCCTCTCTCATCCCGCCACGTAGTTAAATTTTTCTAAAAACTTTTACACGCTGTACATAATCATCGAACAGCTCGAGGCATCCTGCTGATTGTACTTGTATTTGTTGATAATGAGATTTCTCTTTAAAACGTCTCCCATTCCGCTTCTCATTCCCAAGTTCTCGTTAAATGACGACGCCCTTCAGAACGGTGTTTCTAAAGTGCTCCAACTCGCGATCGTCACCTCTTTTTCTAGGATTTATCTCGAGCGTTCGACAAAGCGATAAATCGAAAATGCGAGCGGGCGAAAGTTTCACGTCGTATCTCCGTCAAAGTTTGTCGCGGAAATTTACAGGTGTCCCTTTCTGGACCAAAACTTGCGCGACTGCTCGACATCGTTTCGACTCGTTCACGTCGATGACGATTGCCGTTACTTCGCCTCAAGGTTCTTGACGTCAAGAGCCAATAAAAGATCTCTCGCGAATTGAAATTACTATTTTATTCCAGTAATGCGCCAGGGTCGGGAAGAGCTTGGTTAGCGAAAGAAGCTTTTACGGTCAGCGAATCTTCGTGGAGAAAGAAGGAAAGTGCGTTTGACGAGCTAGAGCGTCGTCGTGGCAACGACTGATTTTTCTTGCGCTTGAATTATTGACGCGGCGAGAAGCGCAGTGCGGGAATCCCCGCGGGACGCGTTTAACTTTTCAAAACTATGGCAACTTCTTCCCGAGATAACGGGCGGGAATCGGCTGCCCGGCTGGAGACCAGTCGACGTTTGTCTTCGCGCTCGCATTGCTCGATGTATCGACGTTCGACCGCAAAACTTGTTTCGCGGTAAGTGGTCGGGAGTGCATTATTCTCTCGCCAGACGAAGTGAAAAATCGTAGCTACGGTCAGAAACATGCCGCGTTATGGTCTCTCGAGTACAGTTGCGAACTGCCTCGCGGCTCTTTCGCATCTCCTGCACACGGTGCATCTTGAAACTATACGTATTCCGATGACGGGCCTGCTACAATCACGCGGGCTCGACACTTCTTTACGGGGAATTTCTTACGGAAGACCATCGTGTCGCGATTGTTTTTCTTTTTTAAAACTTCCACAAGGGTTGCGGCAATCCAAGCGTTATTAAAGTAAAACCGGAATCTGAATTTCAAATGTTTTTATTCCCCGTCTGTGTTTCATCTTGAAGCTTTGCCCGTCGATAATTGTATCTTTATTCGTAATTCAATCACATCTAACATCTGCTATTGAAATATGTTTCGATGGTTTTGGTAGGATACCTTGTACGTACACTTCGGTCACGGTTGGATTTATTTTCTATTTATACGCACGACTCTTGTTCTGCCAAACTCGCTCGTTGTTGTGCGCTTCGACATGTTTTTTTTTTTTTAATTAATTGTATATAATGCAATATATATAAGTATCATGTATATATATAATATTAATCTCAGATTCTAGGCAGTTGTGTGTTGTTTATGGTATATATGTTAAGGTTTATATAACTAAGATGTCTCTTTTCCTTTTCTTGCTGTTATCTTCTTTTTGCTTTTTTCTTCTATTTTTCCTTCAGTTATGTCATCTTAGAAAAAATGAATTCTATTTCGCATGGGTAATTGATCGCCCTATTTAGATATTATTATAAAAAATGAACACGTTTTCATCTATCGGGAGAATAATGGTCGAGCTGTTCGAGAAAAGAACCATTTACGTTCATAGGCGTATTTTTTTTTCTTTTTGGATCTCTTCATATCGCAACTCTTTTAATAATTGGCCAATTTAGTATCAATTACTTACTGTTAACAGTGTTTTTAATGCTTCAAATAAGTAATTGGCCAATTTCTATAAGAGAAGTATCGTGATTGTGAACGTAAGCGTTGTAAACGTTACTTCGAGGTAAACTAAACTCGAGAATTATAGATTGTCCAAACAATACGAGGCACGGGCGTATTGATAAAAATTTCATATCGTCTACATACTCTACATAAATAATTGACGTTGCTGGGATACAGTTTTTTTCGCGTCCTTCTCGAAACGCTCGAAATTATTCCGGTATTTTTTTTGGGGGGGGGGGAGGGAGGGTACATCTCTCTCGTCGTATGTCGCTTATTTAAGATGTTTACGCAAAATAATTATTTATGTTTTTCTCTCAACTCTCGAATCGATTCACAATATTTGTCAGCGCGGAGGAAAGATATCCATAAATTATTTATAAAGAGTAACCGTGACCGGCCGCGCGCATTTGTTCGTCTAAACGCAGTTAAGTTACGAAGGTTTACATTATGGAAAAACGCTATGGAAAGAACGGTGTGTGTACGTGTGTGTGTGTATGTGTTTGTGTCTTTCTGACGTCCTAATCGGTGGTATTGAGCAAAGTGCCGTAATTACGTACTCGTTAGACTTACTCAGTACGAATTAGAAATAATACGTATCCTCCTATTGGTCGTTTATGCTACTTAACAGTAGACTATCTGGCGATTACTTGCGTTATTGCTGCTAAAGTTTATGTAAAAGGGAGCTGCGTCTCACTCTCTAATATGGTCTAATAATCAATTAATCATAAATTTCTTTTTTTTTTTTTTGGTATTTCGACAATTTTCATTCGTATTTCCTAGATCTCCTGGGAGATAAATGCATGTTGTTAGGTTTATGTATTTCGAGGGAAAAAAAGGTCTTCGCCTTTCTTGCTGAATCAAGGTATTCGAATGTTGTGCCGCGGGGTACGTACAGCCAACAATACATTTTTAATTAACGACTAAGTTTATTAAACTCATGTTCATTAAACTTTTTTTTTCCTTGCGTTGTAAAAGCGTGTTCCTTGTCAAGAGTTTCTTAGACGAACTTTGTGCGGACGAAAATCCTCGTGGTGCAGCGCCGCGAGTTGTCGAAGGCATCGATTGTTCTCACAAAAATGTATATATGTGTGTGTGTGTGTGTGTGTGTGTGTGTGTGTGTGTGTGTGTGTGTGTGTGTGTGTACGCGCGCGTATTTTCGCGTTAAAAGTGTTTAGTACGTATCGAAAAATCTCCCGTATTAGATGTACAGTCCACGCTAGACTACGTTATGCTTCTTATCTTCCTCGCTTTACGGATCTATCCTTTCAATACCGCTACTACTTAATCGCGATATTAAAGTCGTGATCGGAAAATCTCGGCGCATCGACGAAATGCGTAATTCTTCTCGCCTCGCGGTTCGCCCCGCGGTTCGATTGAAGCGGTATGACGGTCGATTGAGCTGTAGGTTTATACCTTATTATAAACTTTCTGAATAACTATAAAAGCGTTTACAAGACTATGTGTGATTTGTAACAAGGTACGAAATTAAAAATTATATTTATAATACCAAAAGTTTCCTGGTGAACCTTTCGAGCCCTCCCGAGGCTTCGGAGATACGTCTCTGAAATATGTCTTACGAAGTACCTACATTTTTTTCTGTCAACGGGCATCCTGTCGTGTTAGCTAAACCGACTATCGTTTTAACGGATTGTTGAGCGTAACGTACCTACGTCTTCGACTCGTAATAATCGTATATAAATGCGACTCTCTTCGTCGATACATTTTTTCCCCTTCTGCGACGCGCCTCGATTTTTGTTTTATTAATTTTTTTTTTTTAGATGGAAGCACGAAATGTTTCACGAGGCCCGCGGAAAATATCACAGCCCTGAGAGAAGTCACGAAAAACTATCCGCGACGCATCCAGGAGTTCTTGGTCGTACGGTTGTTTTGAAAGTGGCGTTAAGTCCGAGTCTGACGAATCCTAAATTCTGATTTATCAAGTTCTACTTCTAGAAACTGTTACACGCCATTTTCAAAACGAACGGCTTGTCGTGTATTAGCGATAGCTTCCGAAGAGTATAGGTCGCGTTACGCGCTGCAAGTGATTTGTTAAATCGACGTTTTTGTTCTCAAAGCACTTGTGGCTGTAGGACGATTCAGGACGACGGTTCGTGCAAGTACAGCGATAGGTTTCGAACGAAATTGTGCGAGGTAGCGTAATAACCGATCCATCACACTTCGAAAAGCTTGTCTATGCGGATATGTCGAAGTGTATCGGTCGCAAATCATCATAAAGAATTCTGTTGAATTATTAATTGAATCGTCAAGTCGTCATCGTAACGCCTCTGCTTACGTTTTCGAAACTGAAAATGTTACTGATGTGAGTCAAGGTGTTCGTTACAAGTGTAGCTTGGCAGTGAATTAATATCGGCAACGAGTCGTATTTTACATACACACTCGTAAGCGTGATCAAGCGGCGTGTCTAAACAGATTTCGAGAATAGACGGTATATTCTCTGGCGATGCGATTCAGTTGAGAAGCGTTGTGCCTTTATTACAGCGCGTGTCTGGACAAGTGTTAAGTTTGTATCTTACAGAAAGTAGCGAGTTCTTTCAATTTTTGAAAGATCAAAATGGAATTTGCGAGATTAACTGGAAATTTCGCTTCGTTGCGTTGTTGTCTATTGTAATAGAACTCTCTACAAAACGACCAGTTTGTTCTTTCCATTCTTCTTTTCATTGACGCATGGGAGCTTCGAAGATTTAATTAATCGTTAGAAATTTAATATCTCTCTCGCACTCTCAATCTTCTGCCGCTAGAGATTTCGGTATATTCGCATATCATAAGCGCACTTGTCTGATTCGATATTCATGTATAGGGCGTTTTAAAATTACACTGACAAACACCATTGATGGCGAATTCATTGACGAATTTGGAGTCATCTTAAAAACTATCGAAATATTAATAATCTCTCAATTATAAGCGATTGGATATGAGTAATCTTTCATATATTATCTTTGAAAAGTACAAACAAGTAACGAAATCTTAATCTACATTTAATCTTAAGTAAACGTTATGAAAAATTTTCGTCTATCCCATATCTATGTATATTATTATTTAATATTGCAAATTAAAAAAGGGTGAGAAATTTTTTATTTAACTGTGCTTCCCCTCTGTCATGAGAAACTTAATAGCAAAATGCTTAAAAAACTCATAAAATCTATTTGTTGGAAAATTTCGAAAGATTTTTACAACTAGGACAATAATACAAAAATAAAAAATAAAAGATGCAAGTTTTTGAGAAAAGATTTTTCTGGTAATTTGATTGTATTTAAAAAAAGGACATATAAGCCTGTGTGAAAAAAAAATAAATGTCCAGAGGGGGAAGGGGGTCGGTGTAAAGATCTATTAATTTTTACGATTTTCGTATAATGTAAGATTGAATTCAAATATTTCTTAGGACGCGCAGGATATTTTTAATATAGTATAGTATCGTTAATTCATCTAAAAATGATAAAAGTACGATTTATCTCTTTAGTTTGGTGTATGACAGTGATTTACGATCGTTCTCTGGTCGCAGTATAAAGAACGATATACATATAACGCCTGAGACGATAATTGTGTGCTCCATTCGAACTACTTGGGTTCTTAACGCTTTAAACGGCTTTAAATGCAAGAAATCTTATAGGATTAATCACGTATAATTGTCACTTGCAGTTTGCCCGTCAATTCTTGCACATTTAATGCTAAATATGGCCGCCTGATTCTGTTCTATTAATTTAATACACGAAGATCTTGTTGCACGTGTTGGAAACATGATATGAGAATCAGCCGACCATACTTGGTATTAAATGTACAGTTGAGAATAAGACCTTTTATTTCTTCCGATAACATGTTTTTCGAGAATCCTTCCGATCGCCTTTGCGATTAGCAAAATAATTTATGTAAGCTGAGTACGTAACAAATATTTTTTTTTGCAAATTTATCTTGAATTAAAAACTCGAGTTTATAAAACGAAATTATAAAACTGTACTTGTAAACTTTCGTGTTTCCTATATATAGGTTTTTAGTTATTATTGTGTATTTGAAAAATTGACACGAGAAAAATTAACATAAGATTAAATGTATTGCATGGCGTAAGTAAAATATATGTTCTAACGTAATGTTAGTGATGCAGATTGCGAAATAATGAATAAGTGTCCGGATTATTAAGCCAAGTTCAAAGTCTGGACGCCTGACAAATGATCACAAAATTATGCCGAATAATTTGCAAGCGCGCGGAAGAAGTACACCGAGTTAGAAACAGTCATTAATCTTTCTTTAACATTATGAGGTTACTAATTCGTGTCCAATATCACAAAAACAAGTGGTGCTTGTAGGAGGCGGATAATTGTTTCTCAAATGCGATCGCAATTTACTAAGGCTAACGTTTGAGATCTTTTTTTTCCGAACGGCGATTCGCAGGACTGACTCGCCGTTCCAAAGGCGTCTCCGAAGGATCCTCGACGCCATTAATTTTGAAGGACCGGTCGCATTCCCGCGCTGAATCTTCGTCTCTCTCGTTAAGGCGCGACGGAAGTCCCTGAAGTAGAAGTCGGCAGTTCTTTCGGTGTAGATTGGTCGGTCATTTCCGTTGGTGGATATTCCGCGGAGCCCTCTTACGGAGTGCAGATTCCTTTGGCGATTCGGGGCACGTTATATCCTTACAGGCCCCAGTAATAATAATGCGGCATCCCCAGGATCTTCGGCGGCCGCGCAAAGTCGAGAAATCCCGGCACAATTGTCCTCAAAGAGGATCAGGACGCGCCATAGACGCAGGCCGAGTTGTCCGGCGGGCTGATCTTCTCCACGGGTAACACCGCCGCTCGGTGCCACTCGTCACGAACCTATTACCGGAAAAGAGAGTAATTGCGATCTGCAGTAGCGAGATAAGAAATGGAGAACGAAACCGATCTATGCTGATATTATTTTTATAAGAATTTTTTCCTAAAAAAAAAATTATTGAGACTATGAAGAAAAAGTTGAATTGTAACATGTATGGAATGTTTTTTAAATGAAAATTATGCGATATTTAGCTGTTGTAATTTTGCACTTTCTATTAATTTCTTTTATTTTCTATTTTAACTATTCGATTTGCCGAAAAAAGCCAGTATCTGCTGTTTTTATTTTTTTTTATTTTATTTACGTCGCATAGAATTATCTTTGTTCCGAGCGTGAAAATACTCCGACGATAAACTCGCGAAAATATGTACAACAGTCCCATGTTATAACGCATTCAATTAGATCCGCGCGTGTGTAACAAAAAGTGTTAAAACTTAATTTATAACAACTGTCCAATAGCGCTGATAAATTCTACACGCGCACGATTAATCGTAGTAATATCTGAAACTACGTACAGCTCGCCGTCGCGTAGGATTACGGGTTTTGTTTTTTGAACTAACAACCGAAACGCTTTTCACAGTCATCGTAAATAACGGTCGTAAAAGAAACCGAAACGACGCGCGCAGCTGATTAAAAACCGACATCGCCGTACCTGCTCGACTTTCGCGAATACCCTCAGCAAGTTGAGGCCGGCTAGTTTCTTGATGTCTTCCTCCGTCCATGTGGGATCCTCCAGCAAGGTGGCCAATAGTTGCGGATACCTCGAGACATCTTCTAAACCCGTGGGAGTGCTGCAAGAGAGACAAATCTCATGAGAGACAAACGATTTTTTTAACTTTACCTAACTCGAGGAGGTAGCACTCAGAGAACGACGATAAATTCGTTGAGTTATTGTCATTTCTTCTCCATTTTTTAAATAAACCTCAAATACAATAAATTGAATGGCGATTCAGTCGTTTGTTTGGAAAACGATGTGAGTTATATTTTTAACAAAGTTGGTTATATTTAGCGTCTATACTGGTCTTCAATACCTTCTGCATTCGCAATTGACGTGTGTATCCCACGCATTACTGCAGATACGTAAACCTTTGTGATTTTATATTAGTTCTGAATGGTCCGACTATTATTACAAATAAGTATTGAATTTAAAGATGGAAAACAGCTTTGCGCAAGCACAAGTTAAATCAGATGTATAAAGCGCAATCATAAAGCTATCAAATTTTACTTGCTGTTCCTGTTTGAATTACATCTCAATGATTTTACGATGTTCGGTAACATGAATATAAATTGTAAATATGTTGTTCCAATGTAAAGGAAGGAGGCACATTTTGAATGTTTAACAAATAAAGTCTGGAAAGAATTAATTTCGCTACAAAAAAAGACTGGGAAATTAACGCTAGCGACGAGATATATTTTATTATGCGTTACAAGAACCGTGATAGGCACTTTGTGAAAGTTTCATGACTTGTAGAACAAAAGCAGTTTCTTGGGTATTGTTTCTTGCGTCCTCCCCCCCCCCCCCGCCATCGTAAAATTAACCTCCCGGGGCTCACGAGCGTGTTTCTCAAAACAACCAAAGCAATAATTATTCCGTGCGTTATAAAAGTGGACAAACTTTCTGTAAATTTAACTACGTATTTACGTCACGTGCCAGATTTATTGCAGCTCGTATCCTTCGACGAGATTAATCATAATAAGCGTTATTGAACTAAAATTATTTTTACGGCAAATATGCCGTGAACGCGTTTGTCTCTGAGTGTCTCTGCCTCGCGCGCGCGAAAATAGACATAGTGAAAGAATAATTACAAATTTATCCCGTCGAAACCCGCTCCTATCCCAACGTGATCGATTCCCGCCACCTTCCGAATATGATTGATGTGTGCTGAAACAATACAGGGCCTTTATCATAGTGTCCTGGTGGCAATGCGTCACAAAATATTTTAATACAAAATATTTTAATATAAATGCATGCGCGTTTGCCTGTGGGAATAAAATGTGATTTGGGAATAACGCGAGATAACGTGTTTTACGAGATCGTCATGCATGCATGGGCTAAAACAAAACGTTTTGTTATTGTCAGGGCTACGAACCTTCTGAAATATTTGCGAGTGTTAAAGTAGGTGCAAACATACGTGTATCCCGTTTAAAAAGTGGCTGAGCAAGATGGATTGCAGCATTTTTGCAATATTGAGATACACGTTTGTTCTCCGTTCAAGAAATATTAGATACGTTTATTTATTTTGTTCTAATTTGCGTCTTTTTAAGAGTGTGACTCCGAAAATTTAATTTGCAATGGAAAACTTGTTAAAATGATATAAAATACAACGTGTATAATAATTACGGCTCTATCTCGTACACACGCATACACATACACATACACATATACACACATGCAATATCGATATTGTGTAATTTACTCCTGGGGTTTAGCTTAGCACAGTTTTGCGAATAGCGTTGCACATACCAATAACGTCTTTTATAGTGGCGGTGCTGTTGCATGTTATGAAGTAGGTATAAAAAGGGACCATCGCCACTCCGCCATTCTTAGCCTGTGAACAGATGCATTAATGTCATACACGCTGTGCGATCGTATTTCTTTCGATCTTTAAACGCATGACAAAAAAATACATCGTTATTTGCAGTATAAGGCCATAATTACATTATCTTACTATTAAAATTTATTTGTGAGAGAATGATCAGTTGTTCACAACTTAATGACTCTTTAAAAATTCTATGACCCATAATTCGCGATATAAAATTGAATAAAATATTATATTAATTGCAATTTAATTTAATTAATTTAATTTATTCAAGTAAATGCAGTTGTAAAACATAACAAAAGATTTACAATAACGATATAATTGCTTAAAAATCTATTATTCTGCTTTAGAAAATTAATAATTATATTACAATTATAATAGATATTATTAAAAGATTAATTAATATATAATCAGGATAAAATAATTCGGATAACTCTAATGTCCTCATTAACTCAAATTGTTTTTTTAATTAATCGAACGTGAAAGCTATCAGGAAAACTTTCAAACAACACGCAATTGTCTATTTGATACCTATCCTCGTTTAAACTGCATGGGCAATGTTAATTAGGGCAGCAGGACGACGCGGTTAATAACACGTTACCGGACAAGCCATCCGGCTTAGATCGCTGTTACTCATCCTCTCCTTCTGCGGTATAATTAAGGAAATATTGATCGCCCATGAAGAGAGAAGAGAATGAAGTTCGTGGATACGGAGATGTTAGGTTGACTTCAAGAAATCGAGGAAAATGTCGGTTAATTAATCAGCAACCGTCTTGTTTTTGTTAAGAATGATTAACAATTAATATATTACTATGGCCCGTTTCTATCTACGTAGATTAACTTTAATCTCGGTTTAACTTACTTGTTGTCTTACTCTAGTTCCAAAAATTAAAAAAAGATTAATAATAAATTAAACCGAGATTTAAAATTAATCTATGGGCCCATCTTACAAGTTGAAGATGTATTTAAAAAAAAATAGTGAACGAAAAATAATTAACGAAGCAGTTTTTTATTTTTACTAAGTTCGCGCTCTAATCCAAGGATTTCCAAAGTATGGTTCGCAAATAATTTTTCAATGGGAATCGAAATCAAATTTTAAACTAAACTCCTAAACAATTACTAAATTTTTTGTAAAAAATAATTTGCTTTGACGTGACGTCGGAAATATTAATAGAAACAGAAAATAAACGCATGCTTCAAACCTTCATATCACATATTTTAAGAGAGATAGGTTTATAAAATTATATTCAATAAAAAATTGAAAAGTAAGAGGATTAAAATGGTATAAATAAATAATCAATTTACTTCTTTCCTACCATCCGCTTTTTCATAATCCCTAAAGCTAGATGGGTCGCAGATGTTTGTCGTTTTAAAAAATGAATCGTGATCCACATAAGTTTGGGAAACTCTACTCTAATCTGTTCTAATACCTTAATACGGACACATTAATGTTTTACATTGGATTTTTTAATATCTGGTTTTAATATAAAAAATATTAGGTAGTATTAAGGTATTTAAAATAAATAAAAGTTAACCAAAAGAAAATGTTTTTGCTCAGAGTTTTGTAACTAACAATAAGAAGAATCCACTTTGCATTTATAGAATATTTTTTAGAATATATCGTCAGTTACTTTCGCTACTTATATTTTTACTCATTTATCAATTATAAAAAAATGTTTGGACAGCAAAAGTTTTTAAATACACATCGTTATATTTTTTTACATAACCATATTAGAAAATGTTGCGTTATTTTGCATTTAAAATTACTTTATATGGATATCCGACGATCTGTATAAATAACGCTACAGAGCGTAAAATGAAGCATAAAATTTGCATTGCATATCCCTTACGATAAAGCTCGAAGTTACCGGAGTTAATCGGCAATAAGTTGAATTTAATTTCGTTAACTTAGAGCTCCTTGAGCTCATCGCCAGTTCGTCAATCGTTAAATCGACGGGCACGCGGCACAGAGAATGGGATGAAATTTTAATGAAGCGTCGCGTTTAAGTCCTTACTCGGCCAACTGTTACGCGATTAATGAAACGTCAATTATCGTACCGCGTTTATGCCTCTCGCGAATTTAATGGCCGAGGAAAAATTTCGGTTGCTGCGGTTCACAGGACGAGATTAGCGCCAATTGGATTAACGCCAATTGCCGGTGGTGGTGAGTGCGAGCAGAATTATCGATAATAACGTGGATTAAGCCTCGAACTTCTAACACACACTCGCATGGTTTTCCGTCCTACGAAACCGTTTTGACATATCTCTACCACGAGCCTCTTTCGCTCCTTCGCCGATTACGAATAGTTTGCGATTATTTCGTTACGCAAACTCGAACAATTCGCGCGCACGATGTTACTTTGTGTTTGATAATACAGAGATCCCGACGTTCTTGCCCGCCTTCCAGCCCGAGCTGCACGCGTTTTACAACTTTGCGGATTGTAAACTACTCGCTCGTAACGCGTTCGATTTGCAGTATTTGCCCTCGGCCCGGCCTCCCTTCGCTTCGTACCGCCGCGAATTTAATTTCGACGTTACGCATCTCACTTCCAGATATCAGATCTGTCGATAAAACTTGCGTTTAATCACCCAGCACTGCGCGCACACCTTCGTTTCGCATCATTTTTTTTTTAAATTTCTTTTTACACGCATGTTACCCGAGCGAACGCGATACATATAAAAAAAAAGTGGTTGTCGGCAGCTATTTATTTTCGTAATGCTTTATTTCCTCCCGCGCTCGAAATCCATCCTACTTTTTATTATTATCATATTATTTTATTATATCTTCGCGTATGCTTTTCATCGCAATGTAATTTCAATATCGCGTGCCTTTATAATTATAGCCCCGCATGGAAGTTGTAATTAATTAGAATATATGCAAATAAATTTTTGACGTGGCTGTTTTGCATTGCCGCGTGTAGAATAATCGATATCACGTTCACATTTACAGCGTAGCCGCGGATATTTTATTGCCCGCTGCTCCTCAAATATTACACGTATCGCAATTCCGTCGGGCAGTTGTCGCTCACCAATACTAAACCGCATGAAAACCGAGCCTCGGGAGCGACCTGGTTGGGTGTTTCCGCGGTGTGTATGTACGCCGACCCGAAATCAAATAATCTCGGTATGGCCGAACAAAGGCTGCAGCAGCCGCGCGGCAGCCAGCAACTTTCATGCGCGCCAGTTTACATTTTCGCGAGTGCCCCCGCTTTGATTTTCTCTATCCGTCTCTTGTAAGCGCGGCACCAGAGGAATATCTCATTCGTTTTCTGTACGCGGCCGCTCATACTCTCTCCCTCCCCCTCTTTCTCTCTCTCCCTACGGTATTTTCTAACTGTCCGACACGCGCGCGGTACCGAGAGACCTGAATAAATAAATAAATAAATCCTTCTGTACATATTGCAATCGACGTATCGCTTTTTTTTTTCCTCGCGACAGCGTGTTCCGTTTCGCTCGCTACCTGTTTCCGCGAAAAGTGCGGAATATCAGGAGCAGCCGCAGCAGCAGTAGCAGCAACGTGGTAATCGAACTGATCCGTTTACCATTTTTCCTTCCTTCCCTTTTTTTTTTTTTTTTTTTTTTGAAAACGCAATCCGATTGCACCCGTTCGGGTAGATCCGCGTTTATGCGGCGCACAGAGAACTCACCAGATTTCTGAGTACATCGTCCGGCACGTTTCTGGTGGAATTGCACAGTGCCCTGGCGGCGCTGTGCGAGAAGATCACCGGCGCCCTCGTCGTCTGCAGGGCCGCCCTCATCGTTCTGGTCGAAACATGCGAGAGATCGACCAACATGCCCAGCCTGTTCAATTCTCTGACGACTGCCTGCAAAATAATGAAATGCGTTGAGACTATATTAATCTATATAAGCTCACATAACTATTATATATAAAATCGATAACTGAATTAGGACTACGCCAATACAGTGACTTATCTACAAAAAATTAATTGCAAATCGAGGTAAAAATATCGTGAACGAAAACAGATAAAATAGGTAAGGGCAACGTTGCACAACAAAGAGAATTGGAGAATTTAGCCATTAAAGTACCTGAGCCGGATAAAACTCATGAATTTTATTTTTTTAAAATTCTATCTATGGGAATATATTGAAGTAGGCTAAGTGAGAATAAATTTTTTCTTTACAAGAAGAAAATGCTCAGTAATGAGAGCATAGCGTGGGAATATAATCAAAGTACCGTGAATGTTTCTAACTCCGAGGTGATCGAAATGTCGAACGAGACGATGGGTCTGTGGGACGAGATGCGCGTCTATTATGGCGCAAAAACACGTGGAAAGGATCGATCGGAAAGGGTGAGAGAAAAATATTACGGGAAACGGAGGAAACGCCGTCGTTTTCGGCCAGCGAACGTTAGCCGAGAACGCAAGCAACCGCCCATTCCATCATATGATAGCGGGGAGGAAAAAGAATCGACGTTGTTGGCGATTGGTCTCGCAGCGCAGGCTCGCGTCTGGCTATATTTGCGGTTCTCCGCTGCCATAAATGTTAATCATTTTTCCTTATTTTGAAAATGGAGTAACTTTTAATTTTGAAAGAGAAACGCTGTTCCCGCGAGTTTCAACGGGGGGTTATAAATTGACGCGTTCGATTTCGTTCAATTTTCCGGGTTTAGCTCGACCTATATCGCTTTTTTAAATTAACGGATCATTTAATTAACCTTTAAAGTACGGGATTGCTAAAAATAATTAGCAGACAGAGTTAAAAGAGCTGATTGCTTCTCTTCGTTGTGCTATCCATTTTCGTTCCCTTTTTTCTTCAATCGTTAATTTTTAAAATTCACGATTCTTATTTCGATGTTTCTGCATATTTTCGATAAACGTCGCTGGCAAATTTTGGTAAGTACAGTCCTGTCGCTGCGAACCGAAAAGGAAACGGAGGAAGGTGGATGGAGGGAACGAATCACAATGGTCTCGTTTTTCCGGCATTAAGGGTGAGAGCTCGCTTTTCTCGGCTCACGCGATTTCACGCGAGTGAGTCTCGTGCATCGATGGTAGAAAACGACGCGCATTGTTTTTGCTCTCTGATACGCGACGTTTCATACGCGAGGCGAACAATTACGCAAACAGAAAACGATTTCTTATTAGCAAGTATTAATAACTGAGCGAAAAACAAGCGAAAAATGCTCGGATGTAAAATACGAAGCGGGAACCTGCACAAATAAAGTCACGGACAGGTGGAACGGACGGTGAAACAGTTGGGAAGTTTTGTCGCGTAAAGTTACAGTATTAATAGAAATTAGCAGATATTTTTTAAACGGACTCGCAGCGTACAGCTAGCATATGTAAAGTCTAATTTCCAACTCGTAATTAATGTTTGTTTGCGAGCTTACGATTAAGCTTTGTATTTAACCGCAATAATTTTTAACTTAATAGCAGCGCGTAATTAATTCGACATCACATCCGACATTATGCGTTCCAAATCCTTTGCGGAAATCAAAAGAGCGGGGAAGAGAGGGAGGGAGGAGGGGGGAGGGGACGATTTCACAGAGTTGTCTGTGTTTCGCGGTGAACGAAACGGCGAATTTTCGCGATGTAATCCGATGCCTGTTGCTGAATATCGAGCGCGCGACGGGACTATAGGCGAAACTAATCGTCACATCCGAAAGCCGCAATAAAATCAAGCCCACGTTGCCACCGTGACAAATACAACACCGCAAGCTATCGCCATAATTCCGTGATATATCACCGCGTCGCGATTTAACGGCGATTTCAAGGCGCGTCTACCCTCGCGCGCTCACTTGGTGGACAACAAAAATATGGATTGTTCGATGGAAATAACAGGCCAAGGGAACGCGAGAGTAAAGGGCAAAAATGTTTGTCGAATTGCGCATTCGTTCGCACACGAGGCAGTCAAATTTTCCTCGCGGGAGAACGGCGCGCCGTCCGTCGTCGGAAATGCGTGACCGGTATTTACAGCGGCACGAAGTTATGGAGGGCTGAACAGTGCACGACGAATTTTCAGATAATTTCGTTTGTCTTTCCGAACGAGCCGTGACGTCGCGACGTTTCCATTTGAAGCGACACGCGAAATTCGTTTCGGCTGAAGCATACATATGTTTTGCCGGATGTACAAGTGCGTGGTTCCGATGGATTTAGATTTCGGGGTAATGAGTTACTTGTTTATGATTCTCCTTAATTGTCAACGTTTCAAATTGCCTGCCCGTAAAGCGCAAGCCTCTGTTTCTCCCTTTCGTTTGTAATACTTTGGAAACTCTCACGTAACGTGAAAGAGCGAAGAGCGTCTCTTTCACTCCCTCGAACGGAAAACCGAACTAACGCTTACGTCGCTTACGAAGTAGATTACTCCCCACGATAAAAATATTTTGGTATCACGGACGGAGAGGGAGGGGCAATATTACTTTCGGGACTTGTAGATTATCGGAATTTCGTGGCGAAATGTTCGCCCTGTGCCAGGCTACCAGCAATAACACTTTTGTACCGTCGGTGTTTCAATATAGCCAGCGGTGTGCTGCGACAATCGGGACATGCCAGGCAACGCGACTTTTCGTTTGCGTAGCAAACAAAATAGAACATGGTTGATATCGCGCGTACAGAAAATTCTTTTTTCCCGAGTAATTTATTGTAAACGTGGTTCTCAGTCGTATTTACCGTTTTTTCAATAACCCGTTACAAATAAATATGCGCTGAAATGACACAACACGGAATTGGCAATGTTCTTTAATTAAGTGTTCTGTCTTCGATTTCTTGTAAATAATAAATTATACGTAAGTCAATAATGCAGTACTTCGAAGTACACGAGTTATTAGGCGTACAGGATATTTCATAATATATGGGTATAACTTCAGAAATTAATTCACGACACAAAAAGTTCTTATACATTATATGTTTGTATTAGCTTAATTATCGAAATATAACTTTATTAATATTGTAATAGGCAAAAACTACCAAACATTTGTAACTTTATTATTTTGTCATTTTGTTAAGTGAACATTAGCTTAATTATATTTGTTCATAATATCCATTTTGATTTTGCTAAGCATATGTTTAGCAAAAACAAAAAAACAAAAACAACATAAAAACAAAAAGTTACAAAGTTTATACATTATAAAGTGATTTACTTATTAAAAAAAAACAGACAAATTCATATGATCTTTTATAGAATGCTGCCAATTAATTTGTCTGTTTTTTTTAAATAAGTAAATCACTTTATAGTGTATGAACTTTTTGTGACGTGTGTGAAGTTAGCATCTCAAAGTTTAACATCTCATAAAAATACTGCAGAATTACTTGCATCTAGCCCTCAAAATTCAAATTTTTCGGGCAAAATAATTGTTTAAAAAATGTTTTAATTATTTATATCACCGGAACTTTTTAGAAAATTATTGTACGCGTCCGGAACCATATGAGAACTGCGTTAAAATAAATAGAACTGTCGATATTCGACCAGCATCTCATATCTAGATCTATAAATACAAGTTGTCCATCAAGATAATTGTTGAAAAATACTTTCTAAATTTTTTAAATTAATTAATTTTGTTTATCTGAAATGCCAGTTAGACCAAATCCACGTGCGCAGACGTATACGCATATGTACGTATGTTTTGTAACAAAAAATTTTTTTAAATTAATTTAATCATCAGAACTATTGACAGGACGTCTTTAAACGATAGAACTCTATAGATTTAGTCTTCTTTGTGATCGTATATTCGAAATACGGTGAGATGCTATTATGTGATTTTGGAAGTTAGCATCTCATTTATAAAAATTTAATTAAAATAGGTAATTCAACGGAACTGTTGTTGGAATCTATCAAGAACTGTAGAACTATGCTGGATGCAAGTAATTCTGCAGTATTTTTATGAGATGCTAACTTCACACACGTCTTTTTGTGTTGTTTTTGTGTTCCGAAGTTGTGCCACATGTTATGAAAGAAGAGCATCTATGTATGTCAAAGAAAAGTGTATATAATAAATGAAAATGTTTAAAACTCTGGATATTCGAAAAGACGTCACGACGGCAGGCGACGGATCACTTTAGGCGCCTAATTGCCGAAAATTTTCAGATAAAGTATCTGTTTAGCGTTTCATGAGGACGAACGACAATAACAAACTGCGGAGCATTTAGCGTTGCGCATAGAATTTTTCTTTGCAAGACCTGTCATTTATTAATGTGAGATTTAGCCGTTGCAAGGGATGCTAGATAATGGAGGTGATTTGTTTGATTTACGCGTTTTCACACGCGTCTTCCCTTCGTCCGTTTACCTTCTTCTTACCTTTTCCTTCGTCTGTTATACCATCGCAAAATTTTTTCTTTCCCTTTTTCTTTTCTTAATCGAAATCTGCTGCAAGATTATGAACTTTATCCAGAATTCAATCGTTGCGATCGATTCGACGAGAATTCGCTTCTTTCGGTTTTTTTAATGAATTTCGGGATTCACGCGACGCTAAAATGGCAGAAATTTGCCTCGTCGGAATCGTACCGAACCCGTGCGTTAACGCTTGAAATCCCTCGACCAATTCTACGTGGGCAAAAGTGGGTCGGGATATAATTTTATGAACGCGGCGGAGCGACGGGAGTGATAAACGGAATATAGGTCAGACGCGATCAGTCGCGCGTTCATTGACGATCATTTCCCCGGTTACGTCGTGGAAAAATAATTCGTGCCATCGAGATCGTGAGGCCACGATCTAAATCCCGCTACGAAAATTTGGAACGTCCCTGATGTAATGTGCCGTTGTGACGTCTCATTTGTTTAGGTATTCCGGGAGGGTAAGCCATTGGGAACTTTTAACATCCAAGCGCGAAGTGTAGAAATTAGCGGAGTATTATTTTGTATTATCAATGTTATTATATATTTTATTCTAATAGGTAATTTAAACGCTACTTGTTTTTATTTGGGTAAAAGTTCATTTATAAATTTACAGAGTGTTTATCACTAGAAAAAACCGGCGAAAAAATCTGGAATTTTCAAGGAATTAATTTTCTATTTTTGAAAATTATGGATTTTTATGGTTTTGTTTGTAGAGAGAGTCAAAGAAATTTTTGGAAAACCTTATTTTTTTAATTTTAAATTCCATCTCTTCAAATCATTATACGTCATATATATATATATAGTTTAAATTATTTTTTATACCATTCTATAAATTTAATATTCAAACCTCAAATAGGGTTTTTTTTATGATTATAATTAAAGAATATTAAAAAAGGTATAATAAAATATACATTTATTTTAAAGCTACATTTAAAAAATTCTCTAATTTCACCTTGAATAAAGCTCCTGGAAAATCCGAGAGATTCTCAGGAAATTCTTTTACAAAATTTAAATAATAAACACTCCGATTTAAATATATTATAGAAATAACTTTAAATTATTTCGTACGTTACTCATGCGTTCATTTAACGATACGAGGTGCGTCCCACAGTGATATTACTATTTATTTAAGGAATATCTTACTTTCGTAAAAAAGCTGAAAATGTTTAATGCAGTATTCGCGTTATAACGTACGGAGCTCGTAGCGAAATTATAATCTAAACTGTCGCGCGGTCGTTTTACGGAATAATGTCGGGCCGCGTCTTGGCCGGAAGTCTGCAGTATTATTTTTCTGCAGAATGTCGCGCAGCTCCGTCCACGGCTATAAAACGGAAACTCTTTCGGAAGCGTATATGTACACGCGGGCATTTTTTTGCGAACGCGATATTTCCCTGTTCACTGAAAAAGGTAAATCCGCAGTGGAGCATACAATGTAAATGTTGACTCACTTTCCCAAATTCGCTGAGGCCCGGCGTGGAGTCCTGAGTGTTGTTCGTCTCGCCAACAGAACAGACTGCCCTGCCAAGAAAATGTCTGTTAGAACGTTGGTTTGTGCCTCTCGCCGCGAAAATCCAACGGTCGCACTGCGTGCTCGCGGTTGGTTTCTCTCCCCTCGAGCTTTCGGACGAGAGCTCGGGGGCGAATAATATTTTCTGAAGTATCAGGTTATAGAGCTTCTAAATTCGTATTTACTGTGCATATACGTATGTATCATGATCTATTTTTAATGTCAAGTAACAGGAATTTCCGATTAACATGGCAAATTGCCGTTAAAACGCATCATTAATAAAAAATTAATTATTTTAAGTACTCTATGTTATGTCTTAAAAATACGTATTTTTTAATGTAATGTTATACAAACTATTAAATATGTATTTTATAGAGACTGCATGTTTAAAACTCTGATAAAAATAAAGATCTCGCTTTAACATTAATTTTTTTATGACAGTAATTATATTTACATATAATTTTGCATGTGCGTATATGATATCAGAATTTTTTTTATCGCAAGTTATACCGACATTCTCACCAAACATCATTCCGAATAGATTTTTACATTCTTAATTCCGATTAATAATGACTTTTGTATGCACTGAGAACAGACTCCTTTCGATTTGTGCTTGAATAGGCAGAGGAAACGAGTTAAGTGATATAGGTCAAATATACACAAACTCCGTTTTCGGTATTGCGCATTCCGTTATCATACACCTTTAGGCTCGTTGGAACAATTCAAAGCTCATTCGAGTTTTGTGCAACTTTTCGGAAGTAACGCGTGTTTCCATTTATCTATTTATTACGACTAATTCTTGTGCTGCCTGCTGGCTATAAATTAATTGATGGCAAGAAAAGTTTCGGAGTATTTGTAAAAACTATCCCAAGATCATAAATAATGTGAATAAAAATTACATAGATATGTCAAGTTATATTCTAAAATATTATTTTAATGCCAGATTTTTGCTATGAATGTAAAGTTGATGTTTCTTTAATTTTTTTTCTGAATTTTACTGTGTATCTTAATTTTTGAAAATTTTCTTGATAAATATCTGTACAATTATTATAATTATACAGTAAACGTCTGTTAAAACAAATACTATCTGCAATTAATTGAGAGAACATTATAATATCTCAATACTTTCTATACTTGATAACTTTATAAGTTACTAAATATAACTAAACATTTGCATAAATTTAATTTTTGTTAAGAAATATAAAAATTCGCCAGAGAAAGTATTATTAAGATCTGTTTCGATTGTGAATGTATATATATTTTGTTATTTTTATTTGCTGCTAAATACACACGAAATATCAAAGAAATAAAGACGGCAGAGTTAAAAAGCAAGTAGTATGAAGGCGCGAACGGTATCAAGAAATCCGATAATTCTTCACGGTCGATTCTCGCTTCCACACGTCAGAAGATGGAAACGCCAGAAATGATCCGGCATCGTCATCTAGAACTGTAGAAAATTCAATTGGGCCGACAATCTCGCGTCCCTAGAGGGACCGAGGGAAGACACGCGACAGAAACGGAAAGAGACGAAGAGAAATGGAAGAAAGAGAGAGAGAGAGAGAGAATAGGGTCAAAGGCTGACATTAAGCCCCGGGTACACGTCCGAAAGCAATTCGGATATTGTCCCAATAAAAGCACGCTTTTCCTCATGGATGCCGGAAATCTCAGGCCGCAGAAATGAAACCGCATTTTTACGACGAGTTTTCTTCTGATGTTCTCTGTGTAATAGGCTTCTCTCATAGATGTGCATTCTTCTAAATGCCCCAAAACACTTGTTTCTTTGTAACTCAAGCAATTATTATATCTTCTATTACAAAAGGAATGTTGCTATTTGTTTTTTTTTTTATTACGACGCATGCAAATTCCATTTTAAAAAATTATAAAAATTTAATTAGTATTTCTGAAACAAAGTATTAGTTTTAGAAAATCCGGTGCAATTTAACTTTAGAATCGATGCGATGGAAAAAGATACAACCTGCTTTTACGATTTTTCTTTCTCTCGAATTTTTGCTCATGATGTCTTTTATAAACGTTTTCGGTATTTGCATCGTTACATATTTGGGTAACACATTTTTAAATCAGATTAATGCTTCTCTTTTTTAATTCTGCCGAAACTCGACTTGATGCCGAAGAAAAATTATCTCCCGCGCCGCGTGTATCGTAAGACGGCAATTTTTAGGGAGGTCAGAAGAGAAAAATATGTACTATCCGAAAGAAGATTTGCACGTCGGAGGGGCCCGACGTGACTGCCGATTCTTATTTACTGCAGTAAGTGTCACGGCGTCGGGGGAGACATAAAGCAGGCGAACATCGGAAAGAGGACGGCGAACCAGGTCGGTGCCCATTGTCGTATAACACTTTGACCTTAAAGCGGCGTTAGAGTTAGTAACATCGGCGGTCACCGTCGTAATTTACATCCCGAAAGCTGGCGAGTCATCCAGCGTCGCTCTTCTCGAGACGTAAATCCTATTTCGCGTGGCAGGGAACACAGAGTGAGATTATTACGGGTTCGAGCATGATTCCTCGCGCTCATAAAAGACACGGTGGGCCAACGTGGATATGAAACGCGGTTGACAATCTCCGAAATTTGGCTGATAAAAGAGAGATAAACCGAACGTGGAAAATGGAGAACATATATACACGGAAATAAAATCGCGATTGCGCGACAAGAAAACACTTTCGAGTCCTTGGCGTCATCTCGACAACTTCGGCGCCGCAATTTAATGATCGCTCTCGAGCTTTGTTAGAAAAAAAAAAAACAGCCAAAGTGTTCCAGAACTTTAGTTTCCGGATTATGAATATTATTATGCGAAAGAGATGAAAAAAAAAGAGGGAAGCTTCGCGAAGTTCGAGGTGAACGATAGAAAAGTTGGGCGAACATTTTTGTCGTTAGTCGTAAATAAAATTTCCTTTTGACGAGGAAGATCTGTAAATGACCGCGGTGATAATTAAACGACCGCGGAACCGCGCGGGAGCCGAATGTCCCTGTTCCGCGCGCGCGTGTAGTTCTGTTTTATGGCCCGCGTAACTTGCAGCTCGCAAATAATGCAATGTTGGATTTTCCGCGAAAACGCAACTTGTCGCGGCTCATGTGACCCGGATCGAACGGACGCATAAAAGCAGTGGCTTTATTTACAACTCCGCGTGGCACGCGGCATCGCAAGGGATGCATAAACTTCGGGTTAAAGATCGATGTTCGAGGTGGAGGAAAAGCGTTCCTGTTTCCGTGTTCCGTTCCATTGTTCGCCTCGTAGTCTCGTTCGACAATAATAAAATAATATATGCAATAAAAGTAAAAGTGCTAATTAATTCCACAAATAAAATGTAATAAACTCTGCAATTTTATGTTTTTAAAGGATTATAGAATCAAAAAAAATTGAAAAATAAGTTATTTTTTAATACGTTGAAAAAAGAGTTAATAACTGCCAAATATTGAGTAAAGAAATCATGTCAATTAAATATTTTATTAATGTAACTAAAAATAATTTTACTTTTTTAATTTTGTAAATATTACTAAATTTGATTATACTTATGTATTATAAATATTTAGTAAAGTAAAATTATTTTTTATATTAGCCAAATATTTAATTGGCATTATTTCACTCAATGTTTGGTAACTATTTACTGTTTTCAGTGCATTGTGTAAAATTTTTTTTAAAAAGGTAAATATTTAAGGTGCTTCTGTCAATTTTGAAAATATGTACATTATTATTTACTTTAAAAAAAGTAAAATTCAAAATTATATTTAAAAAAATGTTGTTAAGCTTTGACCGAATTTCTTTTAAAACATTTTTTTTCAAAGTCACGACATAACTCCAATATGATTTATTTGATTAATTTGAAATTTTAAAGCTATATTTTTAATAATATAATTTTTATTTTTTTTTAAGTTATAACAAAACAATTTCAGAAAAAAATTTTTAATTTAAATGTATGCGCAGTTTTGCGAAAAATAAAATTAAAAAAATTTTCTTTGTTATCTGAAAATGAGTGCAAAACAATTGCTTATTTCTCACTTTCAGATAATTTAACGAAATTGAATCGTGGTTACTATGCAGATACGCGCCTTTACATATATTATATATTTTGCAACGCTATTATTCTTTATTTATTTTTATATTTATTTTGTATTTTTTAAAATAAGAAAATATTTTAAAGCAGAAAACACATTATTTATCTATCTCTTTAAATAAAAATGTTACATGCGTGTGAAAAAATATCCTATTTTTCGATTCGCTGAGGTTCTATAACCTCTTAAATTCTTTTGTTATATTAGAGAATTGAATGAATATTTTTAATATTTCGTTCTAAAATGTCATTGCGCAAGAAAAGGTATGGGAGACTTTTATTCTTTAAAATTAAAAAAACGATCGTTGAACTTGTAGTAGCAATATGTAACATAATCACGGATCGAAAAATATCTTTTTTTTTTTTTTCAAATATTAAGCTTGATTTACTAAATGTAGTCTTCGGAATGAATAAATGATGCAGTAGATCAAGATGGATAATGTTAGACAAAGTTTGGCAAGATTGGAAAATGAAGTCAGAACAATTTAAAGAAATGTCTTTACAGTAACTGATTAAGGAGACTGAATTGTGAAAGTTGACTTCTGGATTCTGAGGTCTTTCTGATAAGAGGCGCTATTCTCTTCTCTTTCCTCTCTCTCTCTCTGCGAAACAGAGAGCTTTTCCTTCGCCGTAAAGTTTCTTTTTCAGTGCTGGAAAATAAGCGGCGGCTTCGGGGCGCTTTCGAAATTACCGAAAAGAACTTCCGGGCGTCCAGATTTCAAGTTATTTCGGCTCTCGGTTAAGCCGATCAACCGTGGAATTGGTTTGCTTCTAAGAGTGAATCGTGATACGAAGCACGAGTCCCGAGTAAAAAAAAGCCGGATGTTCAATGAACGAGCGGCTTGTACACGGGGAAACTTCTTGAGCGCGAGGTAAGAAGAGGCGCGACAAGAACGATGCCGAGAAAACGAAACACCCCGCCGAATCTTGATCTCATGAATGAGAGGGTGCAATCTTCTAAGTTTAATGAATCGTACATCGCCGGGAGAAACACAACACCGAAAATTGAAGTGCATTTTATAGCTAATCGATATTGCAATGCCGAATAATCGATTTAAAAACACTGTTTTTTTAACTTAAATTGATAGCGCGGTTAATTATTTCTTTCATTGAGCTTTGGATCGTGCTAAATTAATTATTATCAGGACAGGTTCTTATGTGTACTTTCCTCGTAATTTATACTCACCAGGAGGTGTCGCACGCATGTGTCAAAGTAAGATATCGTGCTCCCAGACCGTAAAACGTTCTAAGGACACCCAAGGAATTCCCCAGGGAATGACCACCTTCCACTCCGATTAGACTTGCGATCTTGCCTTCTCTATGCGCCTCGATGAGACCTACGTACGCGTATATATCATTTAGAAACGGATGTACGACACAATCTCAGTAAAGAATGATACTTAAATTATTGACGATAATTTTTGGCATTTTAGCATATATTATTTGGATTCCATGAGAGTGCTATTAGTTTAAAATTAAAATAAAGTAAACTAATGAGTAAATGTTTTTGATAACCGTCAATAAAATGTTACGTATTAATATAATATTACTTTTGCTTTAAATAATATTTTGCAATTTTTAAGCAGTCGGAGCAATTTAATTTTTTTCGATTATATACACCTCTTTAATAAAAGATCTTTCTCTCGGTTTCATATTTTTTATCTTACGTTTTATACAATCATAAAAAGTTCGTCACGTTTTAATTTAATTTAACACCTTGTAAGGATAAAACTAAAAACACTGCGGTGCTATCCATGATGAACTTGCCGAACTGAGAATATTTAAACCTCGGGAAACACCTAAGTACACGAGTTATTTGAGACTCATCCTTCCGCGGAACTTCGAATCATCTTCGGTGAACTTTGCTCTCGGCCGAATTACAGCTTCTTCCGTGAATCAGCGAAGTTTCGTCCGCGTTTTTTCGCCATACCCGCGCCGTCGACGCAAGTCTTATAATTCTTCCTTTTTTTTTCCCCGGGCGAGATTAAAGTGACACTTTATGAGATTAAACGGGGCCCGGGAGTCGTGAAATTATGGTGTTCATAGATTATTTACGACCTTCGTCGGGTGAAGAGATCGGATGGAATCTCAGAAAGTCGGTCGCGCTTTTAGGCGGGTCGCGGGAATAAATGAAAAGATCGGTAAAAATCGGCTTTCAGATCCGCTTTCGGAAGTGCTTTCAAGAGCGCTGTCGATCGCCTCATTGAAACTTTCAGACTGCATCGAGACGACCGTGGGATATTAAAGCCCGCTGATTTATCGTACTTTATATCGAATATGTCGATTCGCGCGAGTTATTTATTTAACCGCATATCCTGGATTTAAAGTCCGCTTTGCCGCGATATTAAAGGTATGAGTATGTGTACATACTATACTTTACTGTATTTGTAACCTCAGAGGATTAATGACGGATTCGTCAGACTCGTAAACTTTTATCATCCTGTTGCTTTCCATTTGTACACCGATAAAAGTACTCACACCGCACTTTTTTATTGCTATACCCACCACTATATTTACGATATCTTGTTTATTCGTTTGCGCAGCTATTGGTAGATTACTATTGATTCTGGTTAAAGTGTAATTAAAATTTAATTACATTTACGAACCATGATGTGTTTGTATTAATTTTTACATAAAATAAATCCAAAAGAAGATATAGGATTATAATTAAAAAACATCGAATAATCACAAAGAAAAACTGCAATAATAAATTAATATTAACTTAAAGTTTTTACGTGCTCGCTTGATTCAGCCTTTTATTATGCCATACTACGATAAGCTAAAGCGTTTTATAGCATTTAATAGGATTTAATACCTTTTATCTTGATACAAGAAAGCCGCATACTCTCTTTAGAGAAACGCGCCACTGATCTCGAAAATTAAAAAGCTGTAATCTTCTCTTGTAACTGTTCTCTACCTTTACTGCTTTGAACAGAGCTTGCAGCTTGGCCTTTTCCAAAAAATAAAACGAATCTAAATGAATATGTCCCTTGCTTTAACAAGCTTTTCCGTTTTTATTATTAATTGCTATATTTTATAAGCTTATTATTACACAAGATGTAAAATTTAATCTGATTATGAGCTCTAAGAAAAATACAATGTAACATTTAAAAACGATTTCACGAATCATACAAAAATATGGTATTAAAATATCTAATCTAACAGAAAAAATCAATTCAGAATTAAATTAAAACAATATTATTATAAATAATTTATTTATATTACATCGACGATTTTATTCATTGAGTCTACTGTTGATTGTACCGACTCTGTATCAACGTGTAATGATTATTTTGCTGTTATATTTTTTCTGTATAGAAAACAGAAGAAATTTGCAAAGTATCGTACTTATAAATTACTAGCGTTTCTTCGTTCGTCAAATTCAACGAGACATACTTTCGAAAATTGCGATTTTTTTGTCTGTTTGGGACAACGTTGTGGGACAGGTTCGCGTACACGAGCCGCTGGCTTTTCCACCTTTTACCTTCTTCATGCCGCGACCTCGTTTCCACTTCCCACTTGGCGAAGTTTCTCGAGCTTATGAAAATGGCTGACAGCTTTCCGGACCGGGTTACTCGCGGTAAGTTCCATTGCGAGGCTTTCGTTGCAAAGCCGTCCCATTCCTTCGCTCTTCATATACCCCCTTCATATTTCAGCGGCATGCGTAACTTGATTTCGCATACGTGTCCAATCAACTGCCCATTTGCATAAGCGTATTCGTTGGCAAAGGCTCGAATTTCTCTCATTACCGGAAGATTATCCGTGGCTTAACAAGTTCTCAGCAAAAATTGTTTAATTCTTAGCGTGAAGCATTTGGACCAAAAAGTTTAAACTAAAGTTCAAACTAAAATTACATCAAAATAAGATGTTGTAACAAAAGACTGGCTACCTGAAGTAAATTGTCCACTGATTATCGTACATACATCGTTCCAACTACTCGTTACGGTTTTAATCGTTTTTCGATTATTTATGCAACATTTGCAGAAGCTCTCGTAAAATGTTATATTCTTATCTTTTTCTCGCACGACCTCGATTCGATTTCAACGAGCTTATGAAAATGGCAGTCGGGTTTCTGAAGTGAGTTACTTGTCGCAAAAACTTTCACAAGCTTTCGCGTATATCCTTTCCCGCTATTCTGCCCTGCTTGGCATTTTCTTCTCTTTCAGATGCGCGCAGTTTGTTCTTTATTTTAGCGTCCCGGTGTTGCCACGGCATATTTTCTCCCTTTTTTTTTCCATAGGTATACCGTAAAAGTAGCTATTGCATATCGATGAAATTTATTCTCCATTAGTCGATTTCACCAACATTCCGCAAATTCTCGTTAACAGACGATAAATTGACCCATCAATTTTTAACGGCAAATGAGTTTTTGTTAAAAATCGAGGTGGTTTAACCAGTCACCGGCGCTAATGGACGTTTGCGAAACAAAAAATTTGCATTCGATACTTTGTAATCTTTTTATTTCTTACTAAACTTTTAGCATATCCAATGGTTTATAACAAGGTTTTTAAAAATTCAAAATGGTGGTTGATGTTACAGCTTTAAACTGATTTTTTTCTTAAATATAAATATAAAATGTGAGTACAAAATTTTTCAAATATACAAGTGTAAATGTGTCAATAATTATTACATTGTACCGATGGTATTGAACTTATAACAAATTGACATTAATTCGTTAAGATTAGTTCGAACCGCAAAGTGATAAAAGTCCGTCGAAGAGCTGACGGATATTATTTATCTCGAGCTTAATATTCTTATTACATCGAACACTGTTATGTCTCTGGGGTCTCGTGAATTAGTAAGGATCTTCGGTTATGGCGTGGAAGCTATGGAGCCTAATACTTTTGTCCACTGCTGATAAATCTTCCATAGTGCCAAGTTACGCCACCGAATCGAATCCAATAACGACTTTCTTCTTCAACTTCAGAGAAGTCGAGCAATTAATAGCGGTCCTTTATCCTCTCGAATCGTCCCGATGAGAAACTTTCTTCAAGATCATCGCTTTCATATCTATTGGTACTACCGGTTAACGTGTTACATTTAATAACATAATATGGCGGTCATAAGAATTCTTTTCCTCACAAAAGGTTCAGTTCAAATAAACTGAATTGCCCCTGAAGACAGCATTCTTTTTATAATACTTTAGAGACCTACATTCATTGTACGCGCTGTGGTATTGTTGACATTTCTGCTCAACTCAATGAGCAATCTTTAATTTTTAATTGCCTTTGCTTGACACATCGTATTGTTCATATAATATTACTATAACGTTTATTACTATTATTAATTAATTTTACGTATGAATTGCAGTTACAAAGTATTTTACTGAAAAGTTATAATTTTATCTTTAAATTAATAATAAGAATTAAATATACTGATATAAATTGTTTAAAATAGTATTACAAATTTTTTATAAAAATTAAAATTAGAGAATAAAAATTCCTGATATCCGATATAAAAAATTAGGTTTTTATGATATTATTATACATATAATACAATAAACAAAAATTATTTAAAAAATTATATTGCATTAATTGCATTAGCTATAGTATTTCATAACAATTTAACTAAAAATAATTTTTAATAGTTTTTAAACAGCAATAATTATGGAATAAATATTCAACATACTTTTGTTTCAGTAAAATGTGTTTTATTAATACCACTGTTGAATGTTCAATAGTATAATATGGGATAATAAAATATATGATATACTATTAATAAATTCTTTTTTAATTAAACTGTTGTTTATTAATGCTATTAATATTAATATAAAAAAAAATATTTGTTTTTTTTTTTCATGTTATGATTGTTGAATGTATGCTAATACTAATGTGTATGTACTCACCTTTGACGGAGGTAACCAGGGTTAAATGTTGAGCATTCATTTCGGCGAGTCGACGAATCACGTCGATCTGTTCCAACGAGAGTTGAACTGCATTTAACTGAGCGGCACCGCAAGGAACATAGGCGGACCAAAACTAAAAAAAAAGTATGTTGTATTAAAAAATTATATTAAAAAAGTAATGGCCAAAGTAATTAATTATTTTAAAATTTAACATTGATTTCTATGAAGTATAATTTAAAAAGCATTTTAACACAAAAAGGTGCGATACACTTGACATTACAAATGCAAAATTTGAAGCATTTGATTGACCAATTAAAACTAAGAATTTTATGAATTGATCAATCAAAGAATTTGAAATATTTGTAGCGTCAAGTAGACCTCACCCAAAGTTTTTATGGAATGTGCGCTTGTATTTTAAAATGAAAAACCTTTTTTTATATTTCGTCTCATTTTTCTTGTATACGAAAAAATGAAGTTAATTAAATTATTTTAATAGTAGAAAAAGAATGAAAAAAAATCAAGGGAAAGAACAATTGGTGAGCACAATAATTGTCATTTAAATTATCAAATGAAATATGTTACCACGGAGGAAGACGATTCACTGATTTATTAGAATATTAGAAAAAAAAACATTTTTTTCCAAGAAATAGAAAATCTATTTAAATTATAAATTTGTTTTTTGAGATTATATATATATATATTATATATATTCTCTCTTTGAGAATAAAATTTGAGTATAATTCTCTTATTTAAAAAATTATTCAATTTTTTGCTTGCTTTTAATTTTTATATGAAATTGTGTTTTGTAATACTTATTTGCAAATTGATTTACATGTAGTAATAGCTTTAATATTTGTGTAAAAGTTTAGGATCCACTTGTTTAAAAATTATTTATCTAAAACAGCAGCAAAATAGAATTATTTTCATTATAAGCTTCATTTTTCGTTTTCTTCTTTGCTGATTTTGGGATCAAAATTCGAGTTTTGATGACCAATATTTTTTATTGTTGATTAGAAAAAAAAAGAATAAACTTAAGAAGCGAGTTTTTTAATTTTAATTACTTTTAACTGTTGTTGTAGAACTGAAATCTTAGTACATCTCGTATATTTTTTCGCGTGTTCTGATATCGCGTGACTCCAATTATAGTGTTGTAATATAGTCACGCCCAATTGCTCACAATGCTTTACGATCGTCGGCGCGATAAATGTTTCATTAACTCTTTACGTTAAAGGACTTGGGTTTTATTTCCGTGCTGAACAATTGTATTATTGCGAAAAAGGTTATTTAAAGCTTGTAAAAGAAATTCAACGTTACTTTTCTGTATTACGTTATTCCGTGTACACACACAACACTATCGATTTCGTTTATATTTATTTAATTACTTTACTTTATTGACAACATAGTCTTTTGATTGAAAAAATAAAAATCTCTATGTCTATATACGAAGTCAAATTAATTAAGATAAAATTTAATATATATTCTTGTGATATACAAGCAGTCTCTTTTATATTTTTGATTTATAATGTGATATAATAAAAGAAAACGTACGTCTCGAATGCTAAAAAAAAAGCGAAGAAAAAGTGTGTTAAAATTAATAACGAATCCCGCTTGAAATGTACTAATGCGCACCAGTGCATCTAAAACAATTTGCTATAAACTATTACTTTGACACCGTGAAGTCATTAATTTTCGTGAAATTATAACGCAAGTATTTTCAAAATTACGTTAGTTGTAAATCTTCGCTCGCAGGAGGAAATAATCGCGCATACTTGATTTACACGCGAACCCTCAGTGCCGAGTTAAATGATCGCGCAACATTCGGCGAATTCCTCGAATCGGTCGAGTATTGCGTCGTCGAGTAATCGAACATCAATATATCTGGGAGGAGACACGCAGCGTGCAGTACGTAGCTGGCTATGGGAATACGACATTCGAACCGAATTTCACTGCGCGCTCTCCTGTAGAGCTTTGAGAGAGCTAGCGTTACCAATTACTCGGCGGTCTAATTAGCAGTGAGTTACCGCGCGCTAGCGTAAATATTGAATTTCAGTTTCCAGGTCTAATCTAACGCGATTGGCATCCTCGATTCTCGCGTTGCCGGCCCTCTTCCGACATCAACATTATTATACTAATCGCATAACGACATGGATGGGCAGGGTGGCGTGTTCCGGATAAACGAAGGGTAAAAGAAAGACGGAGAGACACGGCGAGAGGGCGAAATGGGAAACGGGAGGGACCGGGAAGGAGGGAGAGAGGGCCGCGAGACGAATGGCCGTAGAAGTTTCAATGGAATGGCGTCGAAGCTCTAACGAATTCTCTTTCGAGGGGAGAAAACGGAGCTGTCGTCTCCGGCGAGTGCATATGCAGCGCTTCACGAACGATCTTTTGACGCACGCGTCCATCGCCGATACTATTTAAAGGAATGCTGGAGTGACGATCAAACTTCGGAATGTATCTATAATGTAGAATCATTAACAGGATGTATTTTTTTTCCGATCTCGGTATAAAGTCGCGTTTACAGTCTACGTTAAAGTTTTGTGACGAGTCTTCGTACGTATTTTCTTCTTATAGATTTGGAAATCCTGTTCCCGAATTAAAGTATACGAATATTAGTCTGTAAACTGGATTTAATACCAAGAACGAATTGACTCCATCCGCGATTGTATTGGAAGATACCATCGACACAGCGCGAGGGTTGCGTTGCATTATTCTTCTTAGTGAATTGCCGCGAGTAGGTCGTGACAATCGCCAGCGATCTCTCGCAGGCACTCGACGTCCGCAGGATCGTGGCGCGGGCCTAAACGCGGCGATGATTTGTCGCTCTCGACGGGGTACGGGTTACTATATGCGAATTTCAAATAATTTATAGTATTTCGCGCGTAATTTACACAGAGTGTGCGGATGCGCGTGACACGCGTGTGTAGACATCTTTCCGGTACATCGCGCGGCAGATGCGCGCGATAGAGGGTTATTCGTCACGGCGAAATAGAACGCGGGGGACGCTAATAATCTGACGCCGCCTAAACTGATGGAGTTTAGCGTCGCGAGCGCAGCGAGCGGATCTGATCTGACGTTTCCCTATCTTCCGGGCGACCTCCCCCTCCCGCTGCCGGTAATCCGCGCGAACGATCGCATGGCGAATCGCAGTTAATAATGATATCGCGGGGGAAGGGTAGCAGATAAAGCCGTCCAACCGGAAAGCTACGTGCCTTCTTGCAGAAGGAAAGCAGATAACACTGACGAAGGCAGGCGAGGGGGTTCAAAACACGCGACGGCTGCCAACGGAATATCCGCTCGATAGCGGCGCGCAACGTTTCGAGAAATCCGGGGCGGAAACGTATTTATCGAAGAAAACGTATCATGATAGTGTCAGCGTGGAAGTCTGGGATGGAAGGATAAACAACGGTGCGGAATTAAGTAGAAGAGGGGGATTCGCCGCTCGCGGAGTCAGCGTCTCAAATCTTTTACCGACGTAATCGTGCTGATGAACACAAAGAACACGCGAATTTATTACGGGTGGAGAACCGAGAAACGATGTGACGTTTGCATAGAAACTGCATTCTTTTGCAGCTTTGTCTTCAGCGCTTAGAATCTCTCTACATTATTAACCGTTTAATTAATTCAGAATTGCTGTTTCGCACGTTGCCAGTTAAATTCAACAAAAAAAACTCGCCAGATGTACGCCGCCGCTTTTGCCTTACATCCTACGTAGAGAAAGCACATATTTTCGTAATACACATTCTCTCTTTGCGAAGGTGACGTCGCGCAGTGAAAGAGCTCTCGAAAACAAAGGCGCTTTCGATGCGTTTCGCGTGTGCAAGTGCACTCACGGCTCGTGAGAGTTCTCTCGTTTCGTATTCCTTCCTCGAAATAGCCTTTTCCCGACGAAAATCATTTCCTCGTGCCCGAAACGGCCTGCTCTAACGGGCGTGTTTCCGTGTTTCGCGCCAGAAGAAAAAGCTCGTAGTGAGAGAAAGAGGGAGAGAGAGAGAGAGGGAGAGACAGGTGGTAAGATAGTTCTGAGTAAACAACTATGGGACGGGGCTGCTAGTCCAACGCGGCCGACTTCGTGGATGAAGCTCTCGTCTCGCTGATTGTCTTTTATCGCTGTTCCCCCGTTGCAAACTTTAGCAATCTTTTCGCGGTCACGGTACTTTCTCCGCGTTTTCGACGGCAGTTAAGGAGCGCGGGGCGAGGAGGGAGGAGGGGTGGTAACGGACGAGCGAGGGGGCAGAAACTCGGTTTCCGTTTCTCCGCGCGGCCCAACGAACTGAGAAGAAATGGAATTTCGTCGCGTTCCCGCTGCAGAGAATTTGTTCGTAAACAGGTTTGCCATTGTTAAAGATATCTACCTACGTAAGCTACCTACGTACCGTGGCATCGCGCACAAGCGCGAGGAGTTTTGAGTGGCTCGGCCTGAAGGAACCGGTTTACTGCCGCAACGAATGCGCCCCGGTGCAGTCGCCCTCGCGAATTACATGGTGTATCCTTGTTTCGTTATGTCGCTTTTACCGTTATACTTTTTTGCGCGATAGCTCGAGCGGCGGAAAGACGGGCGGACGGCTTTCTTTTTGTTTTCTCGTCAACGGTATTTACCTGTATTTTCGTGAAGCTAAGCGGAGTGAATTTCCTTTGGCGGTCTCGCAAACGTTTTCCTAAGTAAAAACTGAAACACTTCATTTTGCTGTCATTGCCAGACGAAAATACGGCGATGCTAATAATGCTCTGCATATTGTAGATTTATATGGAATTTATTCGTAATGTATCAAACGGTTGAACTCTAATTAAAATTCCATGAAAATAAAATTACATATCCAATTACTAACTAAGTGAATATATCACAAAGGTAATAATATTGTCGTCATGATCAATATGGTATTTATTACGCTATCTCGCTTAGTATTATTTTCATATTATTTTGCGGCTGTATAACGGCGGAATGTTAAACAATATTTATTGATAATTCACGGCGCAGTTTTGAGCGCAGGATACGTTTTTATCTTTGTATCGATACTTTCATTACTCTATATTACTGCGAATAAGATTTATATTAAATATAATTATATTATTACAATTCATATTAATTACTAACGATGAGAGTATTATATTATGTTTTGTTTTCATATTTATGCACATTGTACATGTTTTTTGATATTATTGATAAAACCATATTGCCAGATTAGGTATTCTTAAGCCAAAATATAATTGATTAATTTCCATTAATTAATTGATATGAGAGAGCATTTATTGGCGGATTAGCGAATTATGCTGAATTCACAATATCTCATCAGTTCATGAATCGAAATTAATCGGCTAATCATTAATAACATGTACATTATTAATATTGTAAGCCACGTGTACATACTTTATTACAACGATTACAATACGATCTATAAGACCATTCGCTTATTGTTTACTAATTAGAAATCATATGTATGGGGCGCATATTTTCACGCCTAATCAACGATCGATTATCGTATGATGAACGACGCACTTCGCGAGACCGTTAGCACCGTGTGTCTATTGCGCTGAATTCGAAATTATTCGACGGAATGAGATAATAAAGAACATATGAACATAAATAACAAAATTTCTACTGTACTTAAATTTCTCGAATGTAATAAAGCATCTCTCTACCTTTTATTATGTTTAGATCATATTTTTTAAATTATAATTGATATATTTTTTAAGAAATGAAAGAATAGATCTGCATGCTCGTTAGGATTTTTAAAAACAAATATTCTGAAGAAATTGCACTAAAATGAAGTTTGAATATTAGTTTGTTTGTTGTAAACTGATTTTAATTTTACACCGCGTCAGTTTCGTACAGTTTTGGAACACAAAATTGTTGATTTGTTAACTAGTATGTAGCAACCTCTGTCCTTTGTAAGCGCGGATCCCATCGTATCTCATCAAAACGCAGTTAGGAAAATTTTCGTCGCCTGCGAAAACTTTTCCACCAACTACCTCGCGATTTCGGGATGCTTTTCTGCGCCGCTCTCGGTTTGCGGCGCTTTTTCGTGACGCTTTCTTCTCGGCTTCCCACAGAAAACGCGCGAGAACCATTTCGCCACCAAACTCCGTCCGCCATTCTGCTGGCGCGTGCTTTTATCTATGCATAAGTACCCCCCTAGAGCCTTGAACTTTGCCGTTGCGGATTTCCGCCGCGCGTTAATGCACCTTCGATTCGTTCCCGGCTTGTTTCGTTGTAAGCCCGAAATGGGAGCGAACACCCGTGGCGTGATAAATTGGTTTTGCAAAGTAAAAAGGTTTGCGCTGTCTTCTCGAGAAAATTTAATGTACAGTTCTTCGATGCTTCGAGGATAACGCAATATTGTAGAAATTATCGTGATAAAGAGAAAGCTAGATACCAGAATTCTCTAAAAATATCGAATATAATATTATAACGAATAAAAGGTTTTTAATTAGTTTTCTTTATTATGGCGAATGTGAAATTTTTTTTTGGTTTTAGTAAGTTTTATCCTGAGAATTGTGATGATAATAATAATATGTATATTTTGGGGATATCAATTAAATATCATTTTGTTTTTATAGAAAAGTTTTAGCATTATTCTAGGGGAATAGATATCTTGATATCTTAAATTAATACGCTCATTTCAACTAGATGCAATTAAGAATTTTATTATTAATAGTCGTCTCAAAAACTCTAAGGATCGTACGATTACGTTTCAAACTGAAGAACAAAATTATGAGCTCAAATCTTTGAATTGAGATTTGTCGTAATTTAATAGCTGTATCTTGAGATTCAATTGGATATTCATAATATTATGAATATTACATGCGTATTATGCAAATTTGTTACATTTATAATTGCATGACGACGCTAATGGAATCACAAATCGCAAAGCGTTAAGTGCGCCGTAATTCACTTGTTGTACAATTGTATCTTTAAAATTAATTTTATATTTCATAAATATTATAAATATTGTACATGTATTTTATAGATATTTGTTACATTTATAATTGCGTGATGACGATAATAGGGGTCGTATTACGCAAAGCGTTAGATGCGCGATAATTCACTTATCGAAACGCGAGAACGTACAAATTAATATTGATCTGAGATATGAGGGAGAACACAAAGCAAAGACACACATGCAACACACACACACACACACACACACGAAATTTATGTTATTTAAAAAAGAACTTTTGACCTAGCAAATTAACATTGATCACTTCTTAGATTTGAATTATCTGAACTGCCTGAAATATTTGAATTAGATACTCTTTTTTTTTATCTCAAACAGATCAAAATGTCTACAGTACATTCGAATCTTTTGTCTGAGCCTTAATATCAATACAGTAGCAGGTGTATACGGCGACGTAAAGAGACCTTGCTCCGTATGTCGAATAAGTAATATTTCACTGATTGTGAATGCGAACGCAGTTAGTGCTGAAATACGCAAAGCGCAATTACTTTGAATGGTTAACTATTGCTATCTTGCACAGTTAACTGTCTTTTGTGCTTATTGACTTGTGAACGTATCACGATGGACGGTTTTCTATCAAAGTGGGCATTTCACGCGGAATGGACTTTAACAATAGAGAGGGGATTACACATCATTCGCTTTGTCGCGATATTTATAGATAATCGTCTTTTTTAAATAACGCTCGGATTAGTATATTTTTTGCATGAAAAGAATGAGATTTTTTTCGCTGACGTTAGTACAACTTGTTCGGTTTTTATATGTACACGCACGCGCATATATACATGTGTGTGTAATACGTTGCAAAATTAATTGTTCATCGAATTTTCGGATATTGATTTTTTGCATTTGTGTAATATGGTACATATGATATATTTTCTATTATTTTAAGAGATAATACATTGTATACATATATATAAGAATAATATAGTATACATAATTCTTTGTGGGTTATACTTGTAAGAGAGAAATTTACTTTTTTATTTTATTAAATTTTAAAAAACTTTATGCTTAAGAAAAATATTCTTTCGAAATATTTAAATCTCTGATAAATATTTACTGAAAATCGAATGATAAATAAAAAATTTAGTACATGTAATAGTTATTTTAATATTATATTGTGTATGAATGTTGTATACTGTTATAATTTTAAATTAATATTCATATCTTTTAGATCACAACGTAGTTGCTCTAGAGTTTTGTTGCTGCGCATTGTATGGGTAGTGGAATATTTTTTATTTAAATTTGAGAGTGTAGAAAAAAATATACGGACATAAAAAAAACAAATATAACTTTACAAATTTATTATTTTAAAATACATGAACTGATACTAATTAGAGTGTCAATATTTAACTTTGAAGTATTTTAATTATTGTGCAATTTATTATGTACATATACCTGGATGTTGATTATTATGTTTATTGTGCTAATATATATTTGCAAATATGAGATAAAGAGATGTTAAGTATTACATGTGTATTTATATAAAAAATAAAAATACACGTTAAAAAATTAAATATTGCTTATGAGATAAGAAAACATTGTTAATATTTAAGTGAATTTTTTTCTCCTTTTTTGTTTTTAGACATTCTTTTTTACATCTTTGTCTCTCCAATATTATAAATATTAATATAAATTGTCACAAAATATTCAGAAATTTACTCATAACATGCGTAGCAAATATAAACATAAAACGTACTACCGTATTTTATTATTACATCGTACTGTCAGAGTTTAACTGAATGAGCTAATGTATTTTATTTTTATAGTATAACCAATGAATAATATATTTATTTATATATATAATGCACCAATTATAAGTTAATTATAGTCTGTTTTTAACTCAATGACTTGCATCTGCATCACTTAAAGAAAAATTATATAATGTTTATGATTTTGTCTTGAGAGGGAAACAAAATAATTTTGTGTTTAGATTATTTATAAATAGATTAGTTAGGTACTACTTGTATTCAAATATTTGCAATAATTCTGTTACATTAAAGACAATGTAATGACGTTTTTTTACAACGACGAGATACATTTTAACAATATCAGATACGTAATCGTTTCGCGTCTTAATTGAATTGTCATATCTCTAATCAAGATATACTTATTGCACGACCGCAGATATAAAACTTTACTCGTTTGAATTGCTGTCGCTTTTAACTAACGAACTGTAAGTGGACGGCTTAAAATAAGTATCCGGCAAAAATCAATCTCACATGGAATAACTTCCAACTTTGTGAGTTTTGTTATCGCACTTGCAGATCACGCGACACTATCAAGATCGTAGGTTTTATTATTGAAAGTTATCTCGGAGGGTGAAACTCTCAAGCGTACATCCATCGAAAATCATTCTCGAAGAATAAAACTGTCGAGTGTGTTTTACTATCCGATGGCGGCTCTCTTGCAGAGCGGAGCTTCTCGCTCGCACGAACAATCACTGAAAGTTGTGCTTAAAGACTAGATCCGCCGTATACACTTTCGCCATAGAAGAGTCGCTCCTGAGCGGACATGCGTTGCTAGAGCGCTTACATTAGTAATATTGATTTACAACGGAAGGATGGAATTCGAGTCTTTCCGTCGTTACAGCTTCTCCGCGGGTTTTCGCCGAGTTTTGGAGTGGAGGCGAGATAGAGGGAAGCGATTCCGTATTCAGTTTCCGAGTTTTCTCTCGCCCTGTCTTTCTCTTTCACCCTCCCACCATTTTCTGAGCAAGCTTTTATCCGTGGACGAGCACTCAGGGGCAACGAAGTTCGTCCGTATGGACGTGCTTATCGCCATGCTTGGGCTCGCCATTAAGGCCAAACTCCCGGCTTAACCCTCGATGGATTTGTCGTAGGGCTTACGCGACTATAGTGCGTTATTTATATTGTTGCCAGTCGTAAAATTGCAAAATAAATCGCGCGGCCGTAGATATCGCGGTAAATCATTGCTGACGGGCCCGACGCGACGTATAGTTGTCCTGTAACGCGAACGGTTGTGCGTAAAATTTATATTGCGTAACGTCAACGTGTATATCTGGAAGGGACTCGACGGCGCGGATCGATACGCTCTAGATGGCGCATTGTTGTTTGATAAATATTAATGGTTCAAAAGCGTGTGTCACTTTTTATGCGGAAAAAAAACCGCGCTCCTGAAATTGATACGCAAATGGCGCCCGTTCTTTTTACACCGTCGCGTTTTGTTCCATCTTGGAAAATAATGGCGCCCGGAACTCACAACATTTCCCTGCCGCCCTCGTCGCTGTCGTTCTACATTTTCATCTTTCCCCTTTCTTGGTTCCTTTTGTGCGGACGCACTTTTCTTTTTTTGTTAGAAATTAATGGCGAAATTGCTTGTTTACTTTTTTAATTTACTTTCACAGGAACGTTACAAACCTTATTTCCTTCTCCTTTCTTTTTGGTTTGTACCGTCTTTGATTACTCCTGTGTAGTATCAAAGAATTATTAGATCTCGGAGATGCGGACGCGAAGAAAAGGAGAGGAAGAAATTCCTTCTCTCTTCCATTATAATTGCAAGTCCGATTATCTAGTTTTTACTTTACACGATTATCTCGTTCTTTCGCAATTTCATTCTCATACTCGCATATATCAAGAACTGGCAAACCTTTAAAGAATACGAGGATGAGTGTGTCACGTTTAAAATTTACGTGGTTAGTCTTTTCAAACAGAGAAAGAGAGAGAGAGAGAGAGAGAGAGAGAGAGAGAGAGAGAGAGAGAGAGAGAGAGAGAGAGAGAGAGAGACTCATATCTGGCTTGTGAAACAAAACAGCAGCGCAAGTCAATCACAATCTTAATTTCAGCGCGATATATTTTAGCGATAAAACATGGGCGCTCGTCACATTGCATTAAAACTCAATCTTTCTTTCGGTTCAATAAAACTCAATATTAGACTCGGGTAATAGTTAGCACGCTGAACGCGTCGCAAAATAAAGAGAAGTAGAATGCCGGCCAATTTCTCTTGTTACGTGCACTCGGTATATTTTAGTTAGTCCTTTTATCGCGAGATTTCACTTAGTCCTTTTCAATTTGATTTACAAACAAGGTCGGAGAGCGCAACGCGAAGTTTTTTTTACCGGATCTTAATATTTATCCGAGTCCGCAGAAGAGAGCGAAAGGACTAGAACAGTCTTGGGGAAACAAAAAAATTGAATTTCACGGACGCGCCCGCTTCTCGTCGGTGACAATGGTCGCGCCTTTCATCGGGATTGTTTCGATAATTGAATTAGAAGCCGCCAGTATCTTCGGCGGAGTTTACTAGAAAGAGAGGTAGAAGCTTTCGCAACCGTTTTATAACACGCCCGGAATTCCAAATCTGATTACTTGTGCTGTGTCTCGGGCTTACATTCGGCTTTTTGCAGTTTTCTTTTGTTGTGGCTTTTGACAGTCATTACATCGCCCGGTATTAATAACAATTTATTATTTTTATTTGTTTAAATATTTTTGTCCATTTTACATCTTCAGTCACGTTAAACTGAATAAATTATCTATGTCAATTAATGGGGCTCTATCTAATGGATAGGACAATTAAAAAATATTTTATGTATCGATACAAAATTTGTACATTTTATTGAGAAAACAATATAAAAACGAATTTGCAGTCAATTAGGGGTACACTGTAGAAGGGTTAATTAGGCTGTGCATTGGAATCATGTGTGGAATGAAGATTGATTATATGCGTCGATTATGCGTGTTAGTCCTCTCCGCAGTATGTTAACATAGTAGACACGTCGCACACAATATAGTGATCCATGTAATTTGCAATAGCTTTGCCGGCGCGCTATCGTTGGTGGATTAATATCCCAAACTTTAAAATGTACTCCTACAGCTCTCTTATATATGTCTAATGCACTTCTCAATATTTACCAATCCATTTGCATTTAATCGTGACTATTTAACTTTGAAAATCACGGAAATTTAAGTAAATTGCAACATATGTGAAGTTTATTTCTAATTTTGTTATTGCTGTTTAAAAGATTTGAAGTATAAAATTATACGTTTCTCAGCGTTTAGAGCTCTTTTAAAACCTAACATTTAAGCGCAATTTAAAAAAAAATATGAACAATAGTAACCAACAAAACTTTAAACATTATAAAATATAATAAGTATGTTAGTTAAATAATAAAATGGGCGAGATAATGCAATAAAATGTGTGATATTGCCGCGGAATTGAAGATTTTCTGTGAAAATTTGTTTATCTTAGCAATCGTTCAACATATATTTCCCTGAAAAATGTAAGAAATTCTCTTACATCCGAAGTTTCATGACATCTCTTATTTCTGCGCTACCAAAACTGAGCGCAACACACACTTGAGATTCATCTTTTCTCATATACACGCATTTCTGGCGTGAATTTTCCCATCCTTGCAAATTCTCTCTGCCCTGGATATATATTGTTCTTTCAAGCTGTCTACATTTCCGCTCTGTACTATCTGATTCCGAGGGGGAAAAAAAGATTCAAAGCATACCTTCAGTCCCATCGTCGTCGATAAAATCCACCGTCAATTTGTTAGAATAGCACAAGTTGAACGTTGATAGGGAAATGAAAAGCAAAACCGTACCGGCGCGCGGGATGAAAGAAGGACGGCGGAGGATTGAAAAAGGTGGTGTACGCGGGAGGGGACAAATGATACGCCGCTGCAAACGAATCTGATTATGGCGTAACCGCGTTTCATTCGACGTTACTGCCGTACGACGAATCGCGATGAGCGCTATTACCTTTTGTCTCTTTCATCTCGTCGAGCACTCGAAGGAATCGACTCTCTCGCATTTCTCCCATTGGCTTTGTACGTATTTCTGTTAGACGTTATTTGGCATCGACAGAGGAAAAGAAAGCAGTTTCCGCTGTTCCGTTGAATCAAAAACTTTGTGATTGATAAACGTTTAATGTTTTCTGTAAACCAGCGGATTAGTTGGATTCGCGTGTTGTTGACTCGCGAGAAATACAAATTTGCCGCAAAGTCGTTGTTTTTAAATTTTATTTTTATACATTCGGCGGGATAATAACATGTGTCGCGATACTTTTAAACACAATATTTTCTTAATGAATTTTCCATCAATTTTGGAGGGGAATTTTTTAGAAAGCTCGAAGAGTCGCTCATGGATTTTATGATCGTGCTTTTATGTTTTTTACATCATTGTATTTTACGGAACGGCTTCCTGCGCTCCAACGGCATAAAACCGCGTAAAACGCAGAAATCTCTCGCTAAAGCGAACGAACGATTATTATCATCAACGAGCCCTCGGCTTTATCTATCGTTCGCTTTCTCCCGCTCATATAATTGAACGCGAATCATTCATATCGTATTTCAAACGCTGCTTCTTTCTTCCAGCGTCGTTCGACAACTACAGGTCGGTCTTGTATATCATAGCACTATAAAAAAAGCACGAGACCACCCAGACGAAACAAAGTGGAGTGTGTTGTAAAGTTATGAATTCGACAGATATCAGAAAACCGTCTTCATTAATAATTTCAACGAGTGTTTTTATTTTACAAGGTTATGATATATGCAGATATGTGATAAATAAAAAAACCACCGAACGTGGAAAGATTTTTTCCGGATTTTTCGTGAGATTTGACGGAACTTGCAAAGACAGTAGCCAATGATACAATAATAAGTGATATAACAGTATATTTTTTTTTTTTAATCAAGATTAAAAAATCTACATGACGAGTAGAGCTTAATAAACCTGTTCGTATTAATCAAATCGTATTTCAAGGGATATGATATCCATTTCTTTTCTATTTCCGCGCTCTACGCGATATAACTATATAGTGTGATACTAATCTCGGAAGATGCTTGACGGATACATGCAATTCCTTTCTCTTTCCCGTAGGGACATCGACGACGTTAGAATATTAACGATACTTTTATTTCTATTTCGAGACATTCTATGTTGCCGATCTCTCCATCGTGAATCGATGTGCTCTTAATAAGGACTTGCATTCAGCTTTATAATATGTAAAAATAATTTTTTTTTATATTATTTAAAAAATATTTTAAAATTACATTATATACATACTTTACATCATCTCTATAGCAACTATACTCTTGCATATGCGTACAATACATTGTCTGTTGGATGCATCCGCGCTTGATGCACTGACGAGTCTATCGTGCTTGATGCGCAATGCATTCGGACGAACAGACATTGTAGTACGTTTTCCGATGCTGCAAGAAAGCGCAATTTTTCGATACCAGGAAGAAAGTGCAATTTTACCATGCTGAAGAGAAGCTGAATTTTTCGATATTGAAAGGAAAGTCCATTCAGCGCCCCGAATGCGCCGCCTCTGATACTAAATATACAATATTCTAAAATATGCAATGTACATTACAATATTTGTATATATTTATTTGTTTTCTGTAAAAGTAATTTTTGCATGTATGCACCGAATTCTGAAGCAATTGAAATTCGTGTGGGGTGCAATGAATTCCATACATGAGAATTTATAAAATCTCTAATGTGTTCACGTGTCACGTATAAAGCGAGGATTAAAGTATTTGGTATGCGAATTGTATGTAAGCGTCTAATAGCAATTTCTAATTTGATATTTGGTCAATAGACAATCCGGGTGCGAATGAGCAATCGCCCGCACGTGTTTCTGCATACGGTGATTTCGCTAATTTCGGATTTCCATCGCTGCGAGATCGCGCAAACACGGAAGCGCTTAGTTCATTTTGTGTAAAACGATAGCATACATACCGTCTTATGAATTACGCTACAGAGATGAGGATGAATTATGAATTGGATATCCGAGAAGAGAACCGGAATTTAGATTGCAAACTTGAATTGTGCAACTGTGATGTTCTTTGGTGAAGTAAATTATTTAAATTTCAAAAGCTGCATATGTAAAACAAAATTCATCGTTCGCCCGTATTTTGCATGCAAAAGTAATTTAGATAGAAATCGGCGAGCTTCACACGAACGATTTTAAACACGATTATTACTGAATTGTTGATATAACTCTCGAATTATGCAATAATTCGAAATTGGAAATAACAATTTCGAAAAATTGTTATATACATAAAGATATAAAAATATTTCAAAATTCAATGATCGCGAGTATCATAATTGCACACATGAATGTGAATGTAACGAATACACTTTTACGAAGAGAACGGAAGCTATGCTTTTATTGAGTTTAGATGAAGAGATAATTTTTGTAGAGTTTTTTTTTACATAAAAAAACAAATTAGTCCAATCCCTGAATTTTCTTTTATATTGCATTAAAATAAAACACGTGTTTTGTAAAGAACGTCTCTTTTTCATACCATGCTTTGACTGTTTTTATAAGTTCGGTCATTTATTAAGAGATGTCTTATACCGGATTATAAAAAACTAATTCTCATAATTGAAAACAGCGAGAGTCTAGTACAAATAAATGTGCAGAGAGGCAGATGAAATCCAGAGGCGGAGGAAATTTCGGGTTCGGATAGCTGCTATCCCTTTTTGCTAACCTACCGTTTCAACGATGTTTACTTGCGCTAAATTATCGTCTAGGAATACATAGAAACGTAGACTCTATCCATCTTGTATGTATTGTCGAATTCCATGTGCATACCTGATTTTCTGCAAGTCTCGCATGATATATCGTCTGCTACTTGAACGATCCTCGTAACGAATAATATTCCGCTGCTGAATAACAAATATTATAAAGCAACTCGATTTTTCTTGCGAGAAAAGTTTTTGCCCGGAAACGTTTTTACGATTTACTTTGCGCTATCTTAAAAGAGCTACTTGAGAAGAATTATAAATGAATCGGATCGTAATTTGAATCGAACGAGAGAAAAATAAATAAATTGGAGAAGAGATATTTTCCGCCCCTTGTGAGATTTGGATATTTTTAAATGAGAGAGAGAGAGAGAGAGAGAGAGAGAGAGAAAGAGAGAGAGAGAGAGAATTAGGTAAGAAAAGAATTAGAAATTCTGAGTCTCCATATTTTTTGCGACTCGTCTGGAGTCGTGTTACATCTCCCGGCAGAAAGAATCGAAAATCGAATTTCGCCGGCACGCGGAATTTTATTTGCGATCTTAAAGCGGATGGCTCCGGTGCCAAGTCACAGATCGGGGTAAACAACGATTTGGCTCGCTCCGGTTGCATAGGCAGGAGAAATAATAGTGGTGAAAAGACTCCTCTTATTCGCCCGCTCTCTCGTTTGTTGAAACCGTTGGGTCGGGTAAAACGAGGGAAATTTTTTCGCCGCTGTTATTCCGCGCTTATGTCGAGATCGGGCCATTTTGCGCTCAAAAAAAAATGTCTCGCGTCCGTTCTGATCGCGATGTCTCGTCGGATCCGATCGAATCTAAAAACGATCGATGTAAGTCATCGTCTTCCGCGTGATGCCGGAAATGAACCTTTTGGCAGGAAGCCCGGATAATCAATAATACTCTGCGAACGCGATAAAACACGTTCGTTATTAGCGCGGCGCACTCTACAATCAGGAAATAGGAGGAAGAACGGAAAAATAACCAGTAGTTTCGATCAGTTGCCACGAACGAGAGGAGAAGGAATAGATGCACTTCGCTAATTCGCTGATAATGGCACGTCCGAGTTCGTAATAGTCCAAATAAAATAGCTTTTTATCTTTGGCTGTTCATTTACAGACGGAGAATTCGGTATTTATTCTCATATTTGATGACATTTTTAAATTAATTTTCCAGAGAGCTAATGTCAAAATCTGTAACGCAATTACCAACGCGGAGACCTATTTAATTTATGTTAATTGAAAGCACTAATTAATTTCAAGGAACCAGATGACACACTCTCTAAATTAGAATTAGTGAAATTGAAAATTTCACAGTGCTATATATATTTAATTATAATCCTAGAGGAAAGTTCTCTCAAATAGAGAGCAAACTATGGAGGAAATCAATACTGGAATACTTTGTTTTTGAATAATATTTCTTGAACAAAGACTAAAAATAAAACTTTTAAAACATAAATGTAAAATTTAACTATAATATAATATTATAGTTAAATTTTAGTTTATTACTCTATATTATAATATAATATATAGTAATAAACTAAAATTATATATATATATATATATATATAGAAATATTTATATATAATTGGCAGGTCCGATGAACTGACCGCCAGCTCCGGGGGACTTATTTCCACATTAATCTTGCCAATTAGCGTCATTTACTTATTAGAATGATATTGATACTGCCGCATGGCGATTATATTGTAGTGTTCGCGTTTGATCATCATGACCGACAATTAATCGGAAATGTTGGTAAACTGTCCCGCAGTGTTCCCACGTCAAGTTAAAGTGAGACAAATTGAATGTCAATATATCGCATATATGTAAAAGGACAGGTTTTTCTACGGGGGTGCAGTGGAATGTAAAACGTAACGAAGCACCGCCGGTATAAGCGGCGTTTTGTCCGTCATAAAATTAAATATCGACCTCCTCCGCGAGGAATTTAATTTCACCTCGATCTACCAGACTGTCTAATTACCCATCCTCTATGCTATGAATGCAAATTAAGCCGGGCGCTGCACGGGCCTCCTCGATGATCAGGTATGCATCTTTTCGGGGCATGCCACCGGGGAATACGGGAGTATTCTGTTCTCGTGGAATGGCCAGGTGCAGCGCTATTATCCAATATGACCTAATTATGATGGTACACCGACATAGCGCGACCATGCGTTCGCTATAAATGGACCCGCGTAAACCAGTCCTGCGTGCGCCAACACCGCACGCCGATATAATACGCCTCTCGTAATAACGACCAATTCGCGTTCCTCGTCCACTTTTCTCATAACGCGCGTCGCGTTCCTCATCGGCCGAGAACGTAGACGCGTATGCCGAATCCTATCGATCCGATCGTATTGATTGACGTATCGACACCTGTCGTCGCTCCACCGCTGACTTTCGCAAAACTTCGCAATCAGTTACGATTCCCTCCCTCATTCCTCCCCTCTCGTGAATCGTGATAAACATGCTAGGTCGATTGACAACGAGCTGAAAGAAAGCTCGCAGTGCGAAGTTTCGATCGTCGCCATCGGCGACGGTTAGTATTTTTGACATTTGATGCTTAGGTACTATTATAAATTAAATGCTACAGTACATATATTTATTTCACTACGTTTTTTACATACCAATGTAGAAAAAAATGACAATTTTTTATTTAGAAAATATTTAAAATTTAAAAAAAGATTTGAAGAATACAATGTTTAATATTACATAAAAATAAAAAAATTACTAAATAATTAGTACCACTAGCTGTTACGCATATTTATTCGTCAATAATTGTATCTTTTAATTGTTGTAATTGAATAAAATATTATTTGAAGAATTGAACTATTGTTTGTCGAAGATAATCGATCTTCATAATGTTCGAGTATCTTCTCACAAAAAGTCAAAGATGAATAAGGGTATAGACTAAATTTTTTGACGATTTTCAAAACTAATTGACATATCGACACTTGTTATTCGGTTGATATTATTATTGCATCGCGCTATTTTGTTACTTTATCGATTTTCCTTTTTGTGCAAATAGATTTATTACAATGTCGATGTACAAAACAATTTTAGACTTATTTCTGTTATAATTAAATTAATGTTATAATTAAACTAATTAAAATTGATATCGTATTACTATATTTTACAGATTGCGTGAAATTTTCGGTAAGCGAATTTATATCCCGCAGTATTGGAGAATTTAATTTAACTACAGTTCCAAAATATAACAGAGAATTCAAAGGAATGTAATATACAGCGTGTTTAAAGTCACAATAAATAGAATGCAATGTAGCAGCAATGTAATTCGGACACTAACGTACGGGATGTAGCTGTAGGTAGATAGTCATACAAATTCAAATGAAAGACAGCGAAGGGACAAGTGATACGTTGTCATTTTCATTCCTGTAATCCGATATGTGATCGACATCTTTAATTCAAATGGTTAATCTGATTGGTTTAATTTTTGATTACTAATTTCAAGAATAACGATTTTGAGGACTTTTATTTTTCCAAAATTCCTCTTGAAAAGAATATTTTTGTTTTTGGTATTATTTATTTATACTTATTTTTATAAATTTCTTTTGGAAGGAGATTCAGTAAATCAATTCCCTTATAGGATATATAATGTACGTTCTACAATCAAAATATATACAAAATTAATCTAATTAATCTAGATTTTGAAAAGATTTATGATGAATATTAGACGAATTAAGTTACAGTGGTGTGGCGAAGGAAATTTATTAATGTATAACATGAATATGTCAAATAGTTTACAAAGAAAAAGAATGTATAATGTATATGATAATTAGTGTATCCTTGAGAGAAAGTTTAGGAGCTCTATTCAGCTAGTTTATTAAATATCATAATAAGCGTTGCAATTATTGTGTGTGTCTTTATTTAAATTAATTCTATTCCTTTGTGTGTAAATTATTTTTTAAATTATTTTTTGTAGAAATTAAAAATAAGACTTGCGAATATTTTTATTATTGATAAATCATTTATTTATCATTTATTTGCAATACAATCAGATACAAATAAATGTTATGACGAATGTCTTGTATTATTCTTATGTTTTTTTAGTTCCATGTTAAGTTACCTCTAACTGATTCACTTAGAGCATCTTCGTAATATTTATGTAAAATTTTGTAAACTACGTTATTGATAAGTGAATGATTTTATTGTTAATAAAAATATTTGCAAGTCTTATCTTTAATTGACTTTCTCTCTTAAAGTTTAAATTGTTAAAAAGAGATATCTAAAAAATAATAGTCAATTTTTTAAAAAATCTAAAAGCAAAAATATTCTCTCAAATAATTTCACAAATAGCATTAAAATAATAATTCAGAAAATGTTATAATTGAGAATTGATATAAATTTATCTTTTTAAGACTTTAACAAATTTGTATTTAAGTATTTAGCATTTCATTAGGAACGAATAATTGTTATATAAGATAATTATAAACTTGTCTTACAGCAAAGCATGATACCTTCGCAGTTTAAATGTTCTTAATCGTAAAACATCTTCTTTCTCTTAAATGATCGCATTAAACTTTTTGCTAATGTTTAAAATTCCAGAAAAGGCGATCAATAATAAAATCGCGAAGTTTCTAATTAAATTGCTTACTAATTCTTCGTAAATTGGCAACAATGTTTTGTTAACGAAGCACGAATGATTCGCGATTAATCTGCCACAAGTTGAGCGAACGAGGAAATTAATAATAAAGAGAGTGTTAGCAATAATCAACAGTTTACAAACCCCACGGCAATCGGTTCCCAGAGGAAAGAGAGCTTGCGTTACATTCTTTATTAATTGATCAGAGCGCAAAAAGATTAAGTTGGTAAGCAAAACATTTACGATAATACAAAAAAAGATAAGTGGAAACGTTTATGCAAATTTATTCTCCGGTATTTCTTTTATAAATTTCGTTTTTCGAAATTTATATTATATTTGTTGTTAGAATTCAGACGTCAATTTGTAACGAGAAATTTTAATATAACTCGAACTTGACGCAAAGTGCGCGCGAGTCAACGTAATTAGCGCCTTGATAATCGAAGCCTAAAGTTTCCCTTCGACCTTACCGGCCCATTGATACTGGCAGCAATGTTACTAAGTCCGCCAAACTAACCTCCCTACCCTCCTTTCGACATTCAAATAGTGTCAGTGCAAACTTGTCCAAGTCCCGACTGCAACTCGAGCTAGGTAGAATACGTAATGAGTACGTGGGCTCTTGACTTCGGGCCATTATACAAGCCGGCCCATTATGACTAATCGCTCGGTATGCCTCTCTATCGAGCCTCGGACGAGTGTTCGCGTGGTGAATGAAACTTGTATACACACACAAGAATCGCAATTGTAACTCGTTGATCGTGAATTTATTTTCGAATATTGAGTGATCGAATTTGCTCGGAACTGAGAAATATTTTTCTCGATAAATGACAATAGGAACGTTAATAACGAAATCCCACGAATAAAAAAAAAATAATTGCAGAAGAAACAATTTATTATACTTTTATAATTTGCTGACTGTCGTTATAATTAACGGTGTGCACTAATATAGAAGGAATCTTATAATTCGCCTGGGCTGTCTAATGTTCAGTTCGAGTGCGGTCGGATCAAACTCTTACTTTTCTACTTCACGTCGCTCACCGCTGAAACGCTTCCCGCACGAGATCGAAAATCCCTACATAATTTCTCGTCACGCGATCATTTCTCGTCAAGTGGCCACTTACATTCGGGCGCGATCTAATTTCTGGCTTAATCTCCGAAGGCGCGGTCCGACGATGGGGCACGATGTGAATGCGAACGGTCATACGCGCAGTCAGGATGCAAGGAGATGAGAGGTTGAGGATAGAAAGCGGGGGTGGGGAAGGAAGAGGGGGAGGGAGTTTAGGTATTGGCGATTCTATAGCGACGTATTAGCGCCACGATTGCCGCCAGCAGCCTCGGCCTAAGTGAATGGCTCTGCCGAGGGCTTTGCTGATTATGGCGTCGCCATTGATCCAGATCGAAATTGGCTTGCCTCTGTCATGGAACGTGCCCAGAGGACCATTAATATCCTCCGCGGGCCAGGAGCGAGCGGGTGCGACGCCCGTATCGATGACGGAGATGAGAGGAAGAGGCCAGCTAATCGCAAATATAGCCGCAGATCGAGGTGCGAAGCCCCTCTCAGCGCTGTCGGGATATATCAGCTCATTGAGCGATTAAATAATCAGCGTCCGATCGCTTCCCATCCCGATCCGTTGAGAGATTTTCTTTATTTTCTTTAAATCCTAATAGTATGGCAAGAGATAAAAAATAAATGAATAACAAATACGCTTTAGCAGAAAAATGCTTGAGCTCAAATAATATTTTGTTTGAAAAAATTATAGAGAGAATATTTTTTAGACATAAAAAGAAAAATATTCTCTCTGCACGCGATATTTAAAAATATATATACGCCAGTATTAATATATAAAAATCTGATTTTTCACGCGTATTAATTTTTACATATGTGAAAACTTCCCACAGCATTTTTCTTTTTAAGACCTCGCAACAAATAAAAATATGTACCATTAATAAAAAAAATCTATTTGCTTCCGACACATCCATTGGAAAGTAAAAAAATATATATTAAAAAATTTTTTTTGTAATATTTACAAATATCTCAACAAGATTCCAATTTATAGAAGAAAGTATCCAATTTTCTGACGTATTCTTACACCTAATTGTTGAATGTAAAATCATCTTTTGTACTAAACTGTTTTCAGATAATCACACTCTGACAACAGATAACTTTAATGTTAAACAATCGATTAACAGTAAAAAGAATTGGCTGATTAAAAAATTTATCTATTATAATATTAGGAAAATTACAATTCACTTGTCTGTTTATCGGCATGATTAATAAATTGTTAGGATTAAAACAGTTCACGATTCAGTAATAAATGTAGTATTCCGGGAGATTGTAAATTTGATGTAAAATGACAAAACTAAAGCAACATTCTCACCACTCTCGATAGTCTCGATTGTGCTCGTTACACTTCTACTTTATCCCCTTGTCGCCTGATTAATGAAGATTACATGCAATGAACTACAAAAGAATAAAGATGCTCCGTATTTGATCGCGCGAATTATATCGGGGATATGTATAAAATTTATGGGTTAACATACTGTAGCGTGTTACTTCGATACGAGTAATAGGTTATAAATATCGAATCGAGTGCAAATGCCATTTCATTTATCCATGAAATTTTCCGATATAGATAAATTATGCAGCATCGGAAATACGCCAATAATAGCAACGGATTAATTTAGATCATTTACGAGCCTTTATGATTTGCTTTTACATCGCTTATTGCTCTTTTCAAATCGATGAATAATTCATTTATGGAATAAATATCCTAACGCTCGTTTACAGTCAAACAGAAATATCTAATTTTTGCGTCGAAATGATTCAAAACAGAGAACCGCAATTATTTCACCAATCATCTGTTGTCGATGATAATAAATAAATGTTTTATATTTTCTGCAGTAATATTATTGTCGCATTACTAATATTAAGTAAAAGTATGTCATACAAATATGCATTTTAATTAATTTGATGTATTTTATTGCAGTCTCTGTGGATGAGTAAAGAAAAAAAAAACCTGAATACCTTTTAGTCCATCAACTAATTGAAATTTATTTTTTAAAGATAATTATTTGTGTCAGATTGGATTAAAAATGGAATAGCTGAGAGCACTCAGTACAGCTGAGGTAAATCTATTATTTTCTGCCATTGGAATATTGCAAAGAATTTTATACATTAGCTATTATTGACGCCTGTAATGAATAATGTACGTTTTTTTCTTAATCGTATCATTAGATGAACTAGCAGTCAGTATTTCCACAGAGAAATAGAAGTCGTGAAACTTTACTACCGTTTTTAAATTTGTAATCTGTTTTTAAAATTAAACCTCTTGGAAGAAAATTACATTTCTTGATTTACAGATTAACATTTATCGGAGATACGCGGATTTCCGGCGAAATTTTTCGAGAAAGTGTCTCTAAAATGTGTTTCTCGATACCGAGAATCAATTTTCGTTGCCGGTATATATCTTTTTCGGGACACCTCGTGGACGCGGCGATGAAGGCTGGAAGTAGATGATGCTTCCTTCCTCCGTCTGTATCTGTCGATTGCCAATATCTCGGCAAGACGGCAAGAGACGGCGGGATCGAACAAGCAGGATTCTTGGTTTCGATAAGAGTTAGTGCTCACTTGTTGACCCGCTTCGACGATCGTAACTTATCGAGATACAAGACCGACGATTGAGAGAAACGACGCGCGGCCAGACGCCGAGTCTCAGATTTATCGAGAGGTCTTAATAACGTCGCACGTATCAAGATTTTTATAGCGACATGTGCGACAGATCGCGCGACGTCGATGTGGTTTAGTGATTTTTATGTTTGAGATTCTGCTGATTCTTGACTCGTCGAGATTTGCGAGGGATTAAGCATCCAACATTTCGTCGACGATTGTTACATCATTGTTACGATTTTATTGAGACTCGTCATAAAAAACAAATCAAGATAGTTCACGAATCCGTTTTCTACACAGGGTTGGAAAGTTATTTTTTTAAAGTAACTCGTTACCATTATTTGTTACTTAAAAAGTAATAATTTGTTACTTTTTCCGTTGCTACTTTGTTAATGCAAAAACAAAAATTGAACATAAAGTTTACTTTTCTAATGTTTTTTAATTAAAATATTAATGAAAACCATATTATTTTGTATCTCTTTGCAAGAACATACAAAAAATTTAAAGAGAAAGATATTAAAAATGCTAAAAGTTATTTTTTTTTACTTTAATTTTGTGTTTCAAAATCTTAACACAATTTCGAACTTTAAATTGTTCTTAAAATTTTAGCAGCAATATGATTGGTTTACGACATCTTAAAGTTATAAACGTAACAACAGAACTATAAATACCAAAAGACTAAAGACTAAACACGATAAAAATTGTCAAGTAAGTTCAAAATGTACAAAGTAACGGTAAAAGTTGTTAAATTCATTATCATTACAGCTATTAAAAAAGAAATGTTATTACTTCCTACTAAAAAAAAGTACTGCGTAACGGCGTTACTTCTAACCCTGGTTTTACATAGCAGTCCATGTAGTGCCATCAGTTAGCCGCTGATCAGCGTTATGCCAAGTGGCATTGCGCGGCAAGTAAATTTTCTGTTTTATTGTTTGTGTGCAAATCATCGTTAGGCATTTCGGCTCATCGTTTGGTACGATCCGATTGGATTGCGCGAGCTCGCGTATAGTCGAGGAGAATTACAGACGCGGTACGCCGACCAATGCCGATTCGTTACAACGAATAGCTACGGATAGAACCGATAATGAATTGGAATTGTTTGCAAACTACATGGGCGCTTTAGCAACAACGCTAGCGCCACCGTTCGCTATAATAACGGACATAGTTATTCCAAATAATATGTTTCGATAATTGGAGGCCTTTACGTGTCGGTCTGATTGGAATTGCATGTTACCGTGCCAATGACGGGTCTCCCCGTTATCGATAAGACCGGCCTGTCATATTCGGAAACGCATGCCGCGGCGAGCGTCTTTGTTTAAGTTGGATTGCTTCCTTTGATATCTAATTGCTCGCCATTCATTCTTGATACGGGTGACGGGCGTAAGTTTGCTGCACCAAAATAGTTCTGACCTCTATCGAATTTGAGCGTTTCTCACTACTAACGGTTTTTGATAAAATAATGTGTACATTAGAGCCCACGAATATGTGACGTGACACAAATCACTATAGAAATTGCGAGACAATACTGAAATTCTAGAATGGTGTACCTTTGTTAAAAAAAACGATCGGGACGAGAATAATAGCCGAGAATAATAAAGAGAAAGGTAGAGGTAATGAATGTCACGTTGAATTTACCTGTGCACCGACGAGGCCAGCGCGTAATCTAGGGATGTCCGTGTGACTCCAGTCTGATCTGGCCCAAGGGTCGACCCTGCCGAGATCGCTGCTCAGGTTGACTTCGCCAAGTTGATTGTGTACGAACTTTCTGACATTCCAGGGCAAATCGTTGTGCCTGCGAATTAAAAAAATATGAGTTTTTAATATTACGCGTGCGCGCATGTAAGAAAAAGTTGCCGAATATGTATCACTTGAATTATTTTTTATTATATTTTCCATTTGGAACTGATTTGTATGCAAATTAATATTAAAAATTATAGCTTGATTATTCGGATATATATTACTGCAATGTTTAATCTTTTACCAATAAAAAATCAATTTATTATAAGCCTTTTTGCAAAAGATCTGATTTTGGCAATTCGCCTAAATTTTTTTAAAAGTATCGAATTTATAAATTAAAATAATTGCAAATATATAAAACATTCTACAATATGTCTTTTATGATAACACAAAATTGCATGACATTATTATCAGCTGTATTGATGAAAGGTTAACGTTAATTGTTACTGTATTGTAATGATGAGATGCTTTCTATTCACAAGTATCGTGGAACATTATATACTTGAATAATATGTTTGACATACATATACAAATGATTTGTGTATCATAATGTTACTTGAGATTAATAAGCAAGATTAAACCGATTGAATCGAGACTTATCGAGATTTGGTTTCGAGTATCCGGATATTATATATCTTTATGGAATCTATATCATTATGCAACGTAGTACATGATATGCTGAAATAATTACTTGATTACATTGATGGGATTACTAACTCCGAATACAAGACTGTATTTCGGGAAATTTATAGCAATCTAGCTGTATTTTTCAAATGTTTTTGTATATTAAAGTTTTATTTTATTTTTGCGAACGACACATGTTGGACGGGATTTTATCATTTCGATAACAAATGCTCACCCGTCGATCAGAGGCACTTCAGTGAGGATCCTCCTGATCACGTCCAGCCTCTGCTGGTGCGTGGCAGGCGCGGATTGTAGTAGAAACGGCAGACAGAGGCCTCCGAGGAGCAGGACGACCACTAGGAGCAGGACAGGCGCCAACACCCGACACCTCCTGCGAGGACTCTCGTCTCTGCGATCCTTGCTGCTGCCGCTGCTAGGCGAGTCCTCGCACGGCGGCGGTAGCCGCACGGTGCCGTTGCAAGGCGCCACGTCTGGCAGTTCTGTTAGGCACGTGGTCTGAAAGAACAAATCCGAAATTGTAATAACATATTTACTTGCTTTGCCTAATAATATTAATTTCGCTGAATTTTTCATCTCATTGCCGAGGACATTGTCACAAGGAATCGAGGAATAATTTTAGGAGCAGCTTTCAAAAAAATATCTGTTTATGATAGCAATTTTTTATGCCCACGCGGCACACGGAACATGTTAAAGATACATGTTCATCTTATCTACAGTTTTTTTTCATCAATTTCGAACGATGTGTAAGCGAAAACCAAGTTTGCGAAACAGATCTCATTCATAGAAGAGACAGAACATTTTGGGTCGGTTTAGTACATCGCGCACGCGTTCGAGATATTTGCTTGGTAAATTAATTAATCTGGTTAATAGCTGCTGCGGAGATTACACGCTGCTATTCAGCCGGCGCGTACGCTTGTGGAAATAAATAATTACTTGTCTGTAATTTCGTGCGTTGTAAGCGACACTGCGGAAGATTAATACCATCCCGGCTAACTGAAGTCAAACACAACATATTGTGATAAAGTAAACCGATCGAGTATTACAAATGGTTTTAATTAAACATATTCGAGCGCATCATAATATGATAAAACATTGTTTACAGTTACAAAATTACATTTTTACGTAATGTACCAAAGGCTAGTAAAAATAATAATGTATCCTGACGTTCTCTTAATGCATTGAATAATGCACGGAGTCGCTTCTTCTATTAATAATATCACATTTTTATTAATATTAACCCAGTTTTTAAGAAATAAGAGAAGTAAAGGTCTGTGTCAGTATTGCCAACTTTCTTCTATAAGGATACTCGATGAAACTTGCGTTATTTCTCTACACGTTGATCTTACTGTAACGTTTATAAACGGAATTCCCAAAATTGTTTCAAATCTCTCAAATATTGCAGTTGAATTCGGTATAAACGGAATTCCCAAAATTGTTTCAAATCTTTCAAATATTGCAGTCGAGTTTGGTGTAGCCGGGCCAGAGGGGACATAAATCCTCTCGTCTCGCGCACGTGCGAGACTTTTCGACGCGGGCGAAACGTATCCGCCGCGCGGCGAAGTTATACAATCGCGCGAGTTAACGACTATTTAAGTGTCTCTTAGAAGGTGCATTACGCTTAGTGGCGCATGCAACGGAAATGGACGGCACGGCGACTGTAACCTGTCCTGCGGAAAAATACAACCGCCGCGAAGTGGTAGTGCAGCCCCTCTCGAAAGAGGCCGCCGTCGGGCTCCTCCGCGGCGTCATTGCGACGCTCTGCAGGCAGCGCGCGCGGTAAACTTTTGTTCGCCCTCCTTTCGGCCACCATAAAACACGTTAACGCCCGGATTTTCCGCGTGTATGTAGCATATATATAGTGTAGAACACTGTCGCGCGAAAGGCATTGGGATACTTGGCGAGCCTCTGGGAATTTTCTCAGTTTCTACGGTTGTCGTAAACAACTCACCAAGTCATAATTCTCGTGTGCACACCCCTTCGCGATACCTCGTCAGATCTCACGCAGTTATAAATAAATTAAAATCTTCTTCAAGAGATGATACCCATATCCACGATAAGTACGACGATTATACGTTCTTTATTGTAAAGAATTGTTCTTTGAACCCCTATTTTAGATTTAAATTTAGATTTAAAAGATTTGTTTCCACATTTTCAGTCAAACTAGTTTTAAATTATCATTATAAAGCTGCGCAATATTCTATTTTGCTACGGTAGAAAATTTAGCTAACGTAGCAGACTGCTAATAGTTACAAGTTGGTTTCTTCAAGAAACCCATCATTGCAATGATAAGAAAGTAATGATAAATATCTTTTTTCTTTTAGCTTTCACGTTATTTTAATAAAACGTAATTCTTATGCGTCAACATTATAGATAAATTTAATTATTCCTGATTTAGTTAAGGAAATTGTGTACGAAATTGCGAACTTTCGATAACATATTTGACAGAAGAATAATAATCGAAAATAGTTTAACAGCAGGAATTTAAGATAATCTCGTTATCACAACTAAGAGAGGATAAGAAACAATTGGGGAGGCATAGAAAAATTTTGGGAGACACGATGAACAGTGTGCTATTTTCCGATACTCCTTTCGACGAAACTTCTATCTCACGCATTTCTTTCCTGTATATACCAAGTTTCGTGTATTTATGGCACACAATAATGCGAGGGATACGAAGTTTCGCAGGGAGATGCTCGTACGCGGTGGAAGAAACTCGAACGAGAGCGACGAACGCCGGATGAAGCCGGCAGATTCAACGAGCTAAACCGCGAAAATTATCATCGGTATTACCCACGCGAAAGAAACGGCGGTATGCGTTATTATCGAAGCGCGAAACAGCGAGTCCCATTTTTAGCCGTTTCTCCGTTTTCTTATTCACAACTCTCCGCTCGGCAAGAATCGATTATCGATATCGCGGGTAATTAATAGCTGCCTGAAGATAATGAAAATGAAAGCTATGGACGCGCGCTCCGTTTCCGTGCATATAACTGATCGAGAGAGAGAGCGGGGGGAATGGTGGAGGTTTCTTAATAATATTCGTAATTTATTTTTTAAAGTCAAGTTTAGTGTTATACATTCTCCTTTCTTTCAATAAAACAATGAATGAATTTTATTTTATTTGTTAAATGTAATGCAAAGAATAAAATATCGAAAGTACTCTTCAAAATTGAAACTAATTTGTTCTTGCAGATTTTTTTGTGACGCATAAATGAAGAGAGCAGTTTAAAATTTTTTTTGTAATTGCCGGTAAATTAATTCGTACTTTGCTACGTTAGCTAAAGACGATTATTGTCGCTCGTGATAGTAATAATGGGCGACCACCTTTTAGCGCTGCTCCTCCCGGATTTAACGAAAAAGCGAATTCAATGTACTTATATAACCATGCTAAAAGTTTTTAGTACGAGCATTTACCGCGAGCGTAAACGTATTAATTAAGCACGTTAATTGAGCGCGTTTAAAAATGAAACGACACATAAGGCGGTTATGTAATACGAAAGACACAGCGTTCGACTTATTCTCGTGTTTTTTTAAAAGTAAAATTCCTTAATAGCGTTAAAAACTAATATGTCTAATTTGAAAAATATTTAAACATCTTATCTTTTAGAGATAAAGTTATAAATTATTTAATATATTGATATCATATAAAAGTTTTTTATATAAGTATAAGAAAAAAATGTATATCATTTATCTGTCGTAAAGGATCTAAGAAATAGCAAGAAGATTAAAATAATATAAAATAGAATTTATGATATTATAATGATCTGCACAATTCACACAGCATTGATTTCTGTGTCTCATTGTAAGTTTGGGGGGAGGGGGAGTATTTTTTTGTCTTTTTAGAATTTTGGTTTTTTTTTCAACAGTATTTTTTTAAATTGCATTGATGTATGCGTGCGAGAAACCTAACAAAATAATAAACGTAAAATGTAATATAAATAAAAAATTTGGAAATTTCCATATTTGAAAAACAATGCCTAGCTGTAGTACTTTTGATTTGCAATTGTAAAATGTGGCGGCGTCACGTGTGTACCCACTTGTCACGATTATTCTACACAGGCGGCCTACATTGTAGTTTCACTCTGTATTTGTCATCGTACTTAAACTATAATGGAAGTCCTTTCTCATCTGATGTGTTTTTACGCGATTAAGTCCGGGCCCGATGTAGAGTGCGAGATTCGTAGTTGGCTCTTTGGGTAGACGCCGGGAAACCCGGAGGCGAACGTCATCGCTGATTCCTTCTTGTGTCTGGTTAATGGAACTAAGAAGCTCTCGTAAACGTATTAACTGCTGCAAAGGACATCGGCTTTGATCCGCCTGTGACGAGTACCTGTCTCCGTCTTTGCTCTTTGCGTCACAAAAGAACGCGCTCGATGCGTACGCCGTGTTTTAAGTGCTTTTGTGTAAAATTGTTTTTAAAAAAAGTTAAAAAACTGCGGGTACGCAGCTGGGCAAATGTAAAATTTTTTGCGAGTCAGTTCCACACAAATTAGTATACCAGATGAAAATAACTGGAGTGATACGCATTTGGCAATTTTCTTTTATGCATATTTAGAACATATTGGAGCATATCTACTATATTGGTATTTGAATCTCTTTTATCATTGATTTCTGTTTTTGAAATGGAAACATTTAGGACACATCTAATAATGATATTTCGATTATAGCTTTTCTATGTATCCATAATAAGCTATTCATAATACGAAAGATCCCGTAGGAGTAACTGGTTTACACAGTCATTTCGGTATAGTAAATCCACGGATTCGAGCTCATCACATTGTGGACAGTCAAACGTCACACGTACACATTCGTATTACATGAGCAAAGTTGCAACTGATACTGCAATAAATGATCGAAAAAAGAAAAAAAAATAGAAGTAACGTAATCCACAAAGAATATAAGAATCCAAGAGAATAAGAATAAATTAAAATCTGCGTATTAAATAACTTTATTTAAAGTTAATATCATCACGGAAATAAAAAAAAAGGAAAGTAATGAAAAAATATAACGCGCAATGTGATAAATGTGCCCAAAATTTTATTCATCAATTTTATTCATCTTAAGGGTCCCTACCTTTAAGAAGTTTGGGGGAAGGGTCGGAGAAGAAAAGATTTGCGAGAGATGCATCAAGAACTTGTCGGACAAGAGACTTAAAGTCCTGTCTAGGAGGCGCATTCTCGTTAAATGAGTCCGTAACGAGGCTTCTCGCCAAACTCTCGTAACAGGTCTTCTTCGAGCTTCTTGAAGTGCGCCAAATTTTACATCTCGCTATATAGCAACGCGGGAGATAAAAGCCACGCTAGTTTCGAGAACGCTTATCTCGCCGTTCATAATTTCGAAAATCGGACAAGTGGGACGCGGCCGCGAGAACGGACGCCGCGCCGCGAGAAGTTTTAAGCCGTAAAGTCCTCGGAGTTTACTCGTCGTTAATAGCGCGTCGTTGCGGCGTCGGGAAGGGAAGAAGAGGAGGGTGGGAGAGGGTTTTCAAAGGGAGAGACCACGGGAAACTCCCAATAACGAATGTGATTCACAAGTCGCGGTCGTACGCGCGTTTTTGGTTTAAAGCCGCGCGCCAAACGCCATACTTGCCCAAACGCTTCCCTTTGCACGCGCGTGTGCGCGCGCACGGAAGTAATGGGCAGCGAGGAGGAGAGACGGGCGGGCGTGAGGAAGGTCCTGAAGACGGCGGGGGCCCGTAGCGACATCGCGTGCGAGAGCATTGTCAAGTTTTCGTATAAATTTCTCCTCGACGTGAATTCAAAGACCGCCGGCGGGGTGGCTCGTATAAAGCCGTGCCGGAAGAGGGGGAGGGGGGGTTGAAACGGGATGAAACGAGAGCGCGGAGGGCTCGCCTAAAGAGCAGGTGGCATTCGAGTCTACGGCGCCTCCTTGTGTCGCCCTCCCTTTCCCCTCCTCCTTCGTCCCTTTATCTCGGCTGTCTCCCCGTTCTCTTAATTCCGGTGCGATTAACGGTCCGCGCTGCCGAGAAATTAGTCCGTCTTGTTTCTGTCCTTTGCTCTTTCTCTCCTCCTTCGTCCGCTTTCTCTCATCTTTTTCGACGTGTTGACGTGTTTCTATTTCTTTCCTATTTCTCCCTTCCAATTATCACATTCTTAAACGTGAAGTCTTTTATCGAACGATCCATCTTCTATTTTTTTTTTTTTTTAATGAAGAATATTTGAAAGACGTGGAAAAAATTAATATTATGAATAAAAAATAAAATCAATATCGCACAAAGATAATATTCTACCTATAGTTAAAGTGTCAGTAGTAGCATTTTATAGGCACGAGGAATCGCCACGTGTCCTCTTTCATGTCATGCGTAACGAAGTTTGCGCTGTATTTATTGTGCAACGAGCGCAGCACTGATTTTTTTGTTAATTAGCTTAATCAGGTGACGCTGAATCGGACGAATGAGCCGTGAAGAGAGAGGTGATTTTCTGGACGTTAAACAAAACGTTGTTTAAGAAGAAAATTTTGATTCCGCCGGTAAACTCGATATCGGGATATCATCATTAATGCCATTCCGCGCGAGCTGATTAAAAGGTAATAACGAGAAATATTATAATTATCGAAGCAATTGTGTTCCGTTCGGAATTATCAATACGCTTGTCACAGCGGACAAATACCGCGGGCTCCGCTCGTTTATTATCGTTTCACGCTGCATCGCGACGCGCATGTATTTCCCCTCCCCCTCCTCTTCTAATCCCTACCGGGTCGGAACGTTAATTTCGCCATTCTGTCTTCAATTGTGTAAGCCGCTCGTTAAATGTAAATTTTCCGCGTGCGACAACGGGCGGCGGAGGCAACGACAGCCGGTACGCGTGGTTCGGACTCGCGCCCCAGATTAGATTTAATGAATTTACGCCATTTCGACGGTCCGAATGTCGACGACGCGTCGCGGCGGAGACGAGCGCCAACATACGGGACATTTAGTTCGGAATTAAGGATGACCTTTGTTCTCGCGAGCCGTTGCGCTCGCCGCACGCGAATTCGCACGTCCGCGCACATTTTGTTTTGAGTAATGAGCGCGCTCGCGCGCGCCGCAATTGGCGCAAATACTAATGCGGAAAGGGAGGATGGGAAATACGGAGAAAGAGCTTTTGTCTAGCCGGAAAATGGCAGTGCGCCTCGTCTGTCGAATAGCCAGACAATAATTTACGTCCTTGTCACGGGAGATAGACGAGAACTAGACAGACGGTCTACATTCGTTTTGACGTGTTCGTACTGCGCGCTCTACAATAACAATCTGTTACTTTATTCGGATTATATGAGATGCAGCAAACTTACACCGACACTCACATTTCTTTTTGATTAATTTGGATTTTTACTCGGTAGATATCTCAATAATAAAAAGTTTATGCACTGAAAAAAAAGTTTGGTAATAGAGATTAAATTATTATTAAATGAAATAGTGCTAATTAAATATCTGATTAATGTAATTTAATTTGATTTTATACTTTTTTAAATATTCAGTGAGCAATTACGTTGGACTAAATTACTTGATTATATTATTATATTATTATGTTTGGTGACACTTACTTAATATACATTTAGAAAAGTAAAATCACCTTTAGTTATATTAACCGATTATTTAATTGGCATTATTTCACTCAACATTTAGTAATGAAACTCTTTTCGACAGCTAACACTTAAACTTACTTTGTACTAATATTAAATAATTTATATCAATTATATTATATAGTTTTTAAATATTTATTTTTGATAGCACATTATAATATATTTTACGTGCCTTTTAAATCATTTTGTCTGTCGGCGTTCACGTAATAAAAGTCCATTTTAAATTATAAGCATTTCGCAACGTAAACATGCGTTGTCTCTCGTTCTTTGGATCACTTTTGTTAATGATGAGAAGCCAGAGGCTTTTCCGATGCTTTTAGTTAATTAACAATTACACGAGCGACGGTGCAAGAAAGAACGGAGAGCGGGCAAAGAACGGTAACCGGCAAGGCGAACGAATGGGCCGCCTTTGTAAAACGGAAGCTCGTCGAAGGAAGTCCGTCTCTTATTGGAATTAAATAATTTAATGCGTCGCGAGCTCTTCCGGAAATTCCGAGTGAATTCTGCTCAGCATCTGAATTGAAACTTTGGCCTTCGATATCCTTTGCGAGCGAAACAAAATAACGTGCATTGTTGAATTAACTTACAAACGTTGCAACACTTTTCCCAAGATTGTATCGTGCGGAGAAAACTTCGTTTGTTAGGCGCTTCTTCTTTCGTTTGCCTACCATTTATGTAATCCGATTAAAATTTTATGTAAACCGTTCCGTTGTGTCGTCCAGAACAATTGAAAGCTTTTAAAATTTTATGATATTTGTGAAGATAGAAGATAGACGTAATTTTTATTTAGTTTGCAATATCTTTCATCTGTTGGATTTATTACACTGTGATTTATTTAAAATATTTTTAATAATTAATATTAAAGAGAGATTTTTAAATACAGCAATAGAAATTTTTTAATTAAATAAAAGTGACATAACGTTTAATCATCTATTTAATAGAGGAGAAAATGGTATTACACGGTCTTCCATTTATAGTATGTACAATAACTTTTTTAATAATTAATATTTTAACATAACGATTATATTCATCAATGTATTGTTGAATCGATTCTGAAAATTACAAACTTATAAAAGTTAAAAAAAATTTTTTATATTTCACTTTAAATTACATAAATAATGTAATTTTTACACATTGTTTATATAATTTTACTTTTTTTACAGAATATTTTGTCAATTCGCGTAGAACATTTCACAATTAATGATAACATGTTTTGCAAATAACAACGCTATTTTGTTGTCAAATAAAACTTTGCAGCAATTAAACAATGCGGTATATATTTCAATAAATCTATCAAAACATAATTTAATTAAAAGTGTTTTATGTGACAATTATATTATTTCAAAACAACGAAATTTATTGAATTTTGCGAATTTGCTCGTTGCAAAAAGTGGCGTCCAATCAACGTTTCTCGCTCGGGAAAATTTTTTCCCCCAAAAATTAATAATAAAATTTAAGAGGAGTACGCGGTTTCTGGTACACGGCGTACATGTAACAACTTTGATATCACTCCAGCCCTTCCATTAAATTTGCGCGCTTCACGCTCTTGTGTACCGGCGGCGAGATCTTTTCTTCTCGCCTTGGCCCATTTCCCATCCCGGCGATAAATTTCACCGAAGTTCTCGCGCTTGTCATTTTCGCGATGACATACAATACACGATGCCTCATGCATCCCTGCAAAATCTTCCGCGGCGAGAGCCGGTCTCGTTCTTGAAAAATTGAAACACGATTCATAGTTTATTCCTTCGTGTCTGTCCGGGGTGTTGTTTTCCTTCACGTCCACCGGCGTGCGTGCGAGACAATCGATTTTCGCGGCTTCCAGGAAAAAGTTCCCCGCGGCGAGATTCGCCACGGTGTCGCAACAGCGAAACTAAATGGCATTTGTGGCAACAGTGGTGAAGCGAGGGAATGCTCGGGGGCAACACGAGCTATTTCCCTCCCCATTTAATAATCTGTAATGCCATTTATATTCTTAAATTCAGAATGCCGATACATATTTAGTGTAATAAATTGGACTAATATTTGATCTAATTGAATTGAAAATTTAATCAATTAAATTGCATTTAATATTAGCTCCTTTAGCCGGCGAGCATGTTGAAAGACTTATCGTAACTAGATACAGAGACGGAATACAAAAATGTGAGGAAATTAATATGTATGAGCGCGCATGTTATTCTTCCTTAAATATCTATGAATACGATAATATTTTCGCGCGCTCTTACGGCGTTCCCATCTGCTCTTTATTGTCTCTGCTGCTACGTCTCTGTTGAGTCTGTTGTGCATGAATTTCCATATTTTTCTCGTCTCCCGATTGGACTATAACTTCTACGAAATTATGGCTGCTTTTTTTTCTTGTCTCGAAAGAGAGGAAACTTTGGTCTCCCTGCGAGCGAGAGTTAACTTCGCGCGCGCTGCCCCAAAGTACTCTCGACCGCCACCTTGTTTTTTCCCCTTCCCTCCTCCCCGCCCCCTTACTCGAATCGACAATGAGAGATGCATAAAACATTACCGAGCTCCGATTTCCTAATCCCACAGCGCGGCACAGCGGCTCTATTATCTAGGTCTTCTTTCTCAAAAATGTTCGTATGAGATATTCTTAATTCATATGCACTGCGCGGTCCGTTACAATTTTAGAATTCGAAAGCACGCTAAGGCTAATAGCTAAAGCTTGTAGCTGACAATAGCATTGATGTCTTTCTTTTTTGCGATTGCAAAATCTATTGGTGAAGTATTTAAAACGTCAGGATAACTGTCTCAATTATACCAGTATACCAACTGCCGCTTTCAGTACATAGCGGCAGTTAGTATACTGGTTTTTAAATTGTATAACAAATATTCTTTTTGATCATCGTTTACTTAAAACGTATTATAATAGAAACATTTTTGCAATTAGTATAATCTCTTATTTACAATATGGTTGAAGCAATTTTTTATTATGAAGATGGCCTAAAATATTATACATACCTTTTGTCAAATAAAAATTTTTTTTCTGTAATTTTTTGTATATTGAAGATATTATTTAAAGATTTAATGAAGTTCGTGTAGTTAAAGTGATGTTGAACACTGTTACTTAATTTTATCATGTTTATTTTTTTATGATGGTATAATTTTATGAGTACCTTGTGCTGAGCGATGTAAAGCGAAGTACATGATTAACTCGGTCTTTTTATATTTTAATGTTAATATTATCTTAATCGCGAACACAAACATACATATGCTGAAGCGCCAAATAATTTCTGTTTTCATTGTACTGTTATGAGGTAAAAGTTTTCGAGTCTATTTTATACATGCTTTTTTTTCGTTGGTTTGCACATAATTCGCTATTAAAAATTTCATTAAATATTCATATATTATATGTAATCACCCGCGTGAGCACTCACGTGAAAATCAAACAGATCCAGGCAAGCTATATATTTACTGATGAAATGTATTACGTGATGAAGTTTTTTTTCAATATGATTTTAATTTAACTTTTAATATTTGAAAATTGTTTTTTATCTTTAAAACGTGTCGCTGTTTATAATAATTACTTACAGAAAAAAAAAAATAAAAACAGTTACGTGAAAAAACTCACGTGTTTACTTACGGATTGAAGATCGCTTTGTCAAATGTAACAAATTCGGGATCCAACGTCGAGCGAGCGTCACGTAAAATCGCGTAATGTATAATCCGCGTAAGAACATTGATGCAACGATGAGATCGCGTTCGTGCAATATCCCCGTCGCCGAGCGCAGCGTATCAGCGAGACGTTGAAAAAAAGAAAAAGTACGAGAAATTCTTCGCGTCGCGCATGTTGGTGGGCAACGAGGATAGATCCGAGGGATAAAACTTGGACGAGGGAGAAATTAATCGCGACTGATCCGTCTCTTCCGCTTCTCCGGCGTCGCGGATGAATGATGCATAAAACATTATCGGCAGTCGCTTCGCCGACAGCGTGGCGTAATTCCTGACCTGCCTCACCCTCGCGAATCGATTACCTGCTCCGGCGTGACGCTCCGATTTATTTCTCGTAATTAATTTGTCGACGATGAAGGCGCGGGCGGTGCAATGGCGCGCGGGATGAAATCGCGCGGGCATCACGATAATCTGATATCGCGCATGACAGGCGGGAGAGCCGCCCGAACAAATCGTCATCCCCGTGATCGCGTAATGCAGGACGCCCGAGATCGAAGGGCGATGTCAGCCCGGCTGTAGCGCCGACATCGAAATGCGATTTTTCCCCGAGGGAGGAGGAACTCCGACGGCCAAGTCCCTGCGAGTGATCGAAGTTCGAGAAGCTCGGCCGACTCTTTTGCCCTCGGCCATCTTTCCTACCTCGGTCCTTTCCTACCTCGTCGTCCGAAGATGAAAAATGCATAAAACATTATCGGCATTCCGTTAGCTGCGGGGGTCAGCATCCTCCCATTGAAAGGCTATCTTCCTTCCGTTCCCGATTCTCGACTCGATTCGCGTGCGCATATTCCCTTTGGCCACCGCGTTTATGAAAAACGCCCGTGGAAAATGAATCGGATTACGACCCTGCTCCCTACCGTCGTCGATGCTAGTCAGATTGTGATGAGATCTTTTTTGTCCTTTGCCTTATCCCGTCCGTCGATATTGATCGTCTTCGAGCTTTTTCCTATGGCTAATTTTTTTTAGAAACTTAGTAGTACTATTTAATCTTTCTGCTTTTGGGGGGGATAGAGGGAAAGTAACACTTTTATTCTCAAACATTTCTCCTTAATTATGTAGTGTTTTGTAAAACTATCTTCTCCGATATTTGTATATAATTTTATGAAATATTTCTTTTTAGAATATTGTTAGTATAAATTATTTGATCTGTTTTCCAGTTCGAGATTTAATTTCTATTTTAAATTTATTTATTTTTATTAATGTCATTATTTTCATCAAAAATAAGTTTTTCTGAAAAGTTTTTATCTTCTTTGTGTTTACGCAGATAGTTCTTTGTTGAAATTTAATCTAAATGTAATATTATTGATTAGAAATAAAATAAAAATTTTTAAATATTTTATTTTACTTTATATTTATAATATGAATATAGATACGTCGTGCATATAAAAAAAATCTTTATTAAACTCACGATCTCTGATTAAGCTCTAGGCGATACACAAAAATATTGAAAATTAAATACAACGAGCATATAGTACAATGGATTCTCAATAAAGCATTTATGTTATGAATAGAAATTTTACGACAAAATATATTGTTGCTTCACGCACTTGTTTCTCTTCAAATAATTGAAAAATTTAGAGATACTGTATATATTAACGCGTACTTAATTTGTTTTATTTTATCTGCTATTATATCGTTCTATTTTAATATATATCATTGAGTTATTTAATTCTTTAATTATGGGCGTGCAAAAACCATAGAAACAGAGAGAGAGAGAGAGAGAGAGAGAGAGAGAGAGAGAGAGATGTGCACAAAATCGACATAACAAGAATATATATTATATATATAAAACTGGAATTCAGGACCGTTATTTCGTAACCATTTACCGACAGTTATCGATGTCGTTAAGTTCTTTGCGTACATATTTTGATATATGAAAAAATATGCACAATGACACTTAACGACATCGATAGTTGTCGGTAAGTAGTTACGGAATAGTACCCCAGATTTATTTATCAATCGGAAATTTATTATTCGATTAAAAATAATAATCACATATTAACGTATTATAATAATTAGTATTTTTTATTGCATTAGTTATCTAATTTATTAACTTTAATACCTGAAACAGATGGTCATTAATTATGATTTGTTATGTATTATTAATTTGAAAAAACCGAGAAAATATGAAAAAAATTTGCTTGAAGCTCAGCTTTGTGAGCTCACGTAAAAACGTGATAACTTTAAACCATCATGATGGACAAAAACGTTTTTATAAAAGAAATTTTTACTGAAGAAAATAGTGAAGCTTGATATGCAGTGATTTCCTGATAAGGTGAGCAGAGAAAATTTTTTCGGGAAATCTATTGTTTTGACAAAAATTAAAGCACGTTACTATATAAGTATGCGTCTATTCTTTAAATATTAATTATCTTGAAAAACTTCTTGTTTAAATTATATTGCTAATTTAGACATTTTTTTAATTTGTTGCCAATTATAAGATCTGAGCAATTTTTGAGATTTATCATCTATTTCGAAATTTATTAAAATATTAAAAATTATTATTAAGAACATTTTTACTATTAAATATCTATTTCATTTTCTGTTTTTTTTTTCTGTCTCATGTTAAATGTTTAATATCACATATACTATACATCGCTTTCCGAATGATGTCAATGTTTTAAGTTGTAATTCCCGAATTGCTGGAACGTTAATAATTTAAGCGAATAAATTTACCGTATCCGTTTTAAGGTTACTTGGGAGAGTCTAGGGACAAATAAGGTTGGCTTTTCCTTTGCGCGTTAAATCCTGTTTAAGCGTTCCCTACATGATGCCCTATGCGTATAAATGCGAATGTAGTATCACGAGACACGTGTTGCTTGAAATAAAACGATATATATATATATATATATATATATATATATATATATATATATACATACACACACACACACACACACAAATGTTCTTACTTTTACTTTTAAACAAAATATGCGTTTATACTTTTTAAACGATCGGAAGCAAATATCAAGTTATTCTATGTATTTAATATACAAAAAATTTTATATGAGCATTAAATAAGAATAAATAACGCTAAATATTTAGTGATTACATAATTAAATAATAAATTGTATTATTGCCGAATTATAGTAATATAAATGAAACGTGATTGGCAAAGAAACAATTGATTTGCATTTTATTCTTAACAGAACTAGCAATTTTTCATTATGATGCAAAATGACGTTTTAATACAAATTGACAAGAACAACTTTTTAAAAATTTATTTTTTTTACCTTTTAACGAAGAGTACAGAATATTTAGAGATTTTTCAATAATTAACTCAATTTTGCGGGTTTCTCCAGAAGACTAACAACTCTGAAAGTCATACTCGTGATATGCAGAGCGCGTGAAAAAAATTGTCGCGCAATTTTTCGAGAGGGAGAGGAAACCTCTAACAAAATTTCTCAAAATGCCAGTCGAGAGAGATTCGCCGAGTGGCGCAAAAATATTGTCACGGGCAAAAAAAATCATCTCGGCACCGTCTTCGTAAACTACGATAACTTAAAAATCAATGCGCTCGTTAAAATGCTGCCGCTTTACTGGCTTCAGTTGTGGTCGTATTCGAGAGAATGGTTTTTATGCGCTTTCATTTTCTCTCGTTCTACAATTATGCAGCTGTTTCTGATTTTTCAGTTCGTTTCACAGAACAGTAGTTTGGACGCAAAAGATATGCCCATACTCAAAGCATCAAAGGACATTTTAAAATTCATTACATTAGCGGCATATAAAATAAGATTTATTATACTGAAACATTTTTTAATTAATATTTATAGAATTATAATATTTATAAAGCAGTATTTTTTTGAATACTTGGGCACATTTCTTCTTTATTTTTATTTTTATATTATTTTTTAAAAGTGTGTGTCTGCACACACAATTTTGCAGCTTGCGATTTTTATTTTATTGACAGAATCGTCGCGTCTATAGCTTCAACAACGTCTCGTTGCTATAAGAAAGAAGATTTGGCACGACAAGAATGGCTGAGACGAAATGCCAGAATTCGGCCGAGCTTACCGCTGTCTGTATTATAAGTCCCTTCCCTTCATATATGCACGTTTCTTTGTCGTCTTTCATTTCAAAGTGCATCTTTCTTCCCGTCGGCAACAAAGAGGACGAATCGGGATAAAAAAAAGGATTGATACTTTTTTCTCAAGCCGTTTACTTCACTGTGAAAGTTTAAAGAGGAGAGTTTAAGGTCTTTTGGTTCTTAACCCTTAATTGGCCATATAAAGTGCTCGCGGTTTTCCGGGCTTTTAGTATAATTTTACGTGGTAGGCTGCACACTCGAAATTGAAAAGACATTTTTATAAGTGTTCTTGAAGAGAGACGCTCGGCAATTTTTTTAGTGGCCCGAAGATAGATGTTTTTCTTAGACAAGATTTGATCGTGATATTTTACGTAAAAATTATGACCTCTCTTTAAATTTTCTCCCAGCAAAGATCCATTTCACATAATCTAAAGAACCCCCTGTTAAAATACGAGCAGATAACTTTAGAACACGCTATGCATCGCCTAGTGCGCACGGGTGAACTTCTTGTTCGTATATTTAAGAGATTCTCCCAAGCTCTCACCATCTCTTGTTGGTTTGTCCGACGTTATCGAATCTCCATTGTCAAAAATTACGACGCTCCACTTTATACGGCGTACCATTTTATATTAAATTTCATGATTTAATAGCTGCGTTAGTCTACGAACTTCGAGAACCGGTACAGCAGACAAACTTTTGAAGACTATCCTTTTGAAGTATTTAAGTGATGCAGCTTTTGAATGATCTTATTCTTTATGAATATATATTTGTAATGTATAATAACTTGTGTTAGTTAATTTGTGATCTTTCTCTCTCTCTCTTTTTTCTCTCTTTCTCTCTTTTTCTCTAAACATGGCAATATATTTGATGAATTTTACATTAATCTTATTGAACAAGACATTTATATGCAATGCTTTTATGTCAATGCGTTTCGCGTGCTATGTCAAGCTTCTCTCTCGTTTCCCGGCGTTCTTGTCGCATGTTCTCGCATGTTCTCGCATCCTGGTTTCAGTTATTCGAACCCTTTTAGGCTTATCGAGTGTTCCACGGTCGAGCGATTTTTCGTTAAATCGCTCGGTAGCCTAGCTAAATGAAAACGTGTTTTCCGCGCCCTTCGACCATATCGACTCAGTGTTAATGGTCGCGGTTGGAAATGCAATCGATATATTTGGATATCAATAGCTTGACCCGTTTGACAGGTTTTTCTGTTTTTATAAAAAATATTACTCCTGAATCACAAAATCGATAAATCGGTAATTAATAAAGTCGAGTTTGTGTATATTTATTTTTATATCCAGATATAAAGAATAAGTAATTAAACAATTTTAAGCAAGAATTTAAATTTAAAAATAAGAGTTTTACTTTTTACATTTTCTGGTCATTAATTAATATTTGATTTGAAACTTTATACATATATATATATTTGTTTAATTAAAAAAAAAATAGTTAAAATAATTTACTTAAGAAATGGTTCTTAAAAAATCTGAAAATAGTATTTATTGTCTATATCATATATGAGCTTTATTACAATACATACTCCGTGCAGCTTATATAACGTATATAACCTGGAGCAACTTATTGACATATTGGCATTCATGTAATGAAGGCATGCATATAATATGATGTTTATTATGTCGTGTGAATATTTGGAGAGTGAAATTAACCGCTGTTGATTTCATCTGCGGCATTTGTCGACTTTTCGTGCTAAATAATTGCTGCTCGGCAAATTTACGCGAGCTAATACTTTCCTAGAACGATTAAAAAAGAAAAACCAAAGCTACAGGAATCCGTTACATTAATTCGTTAAAAATATCGTAGAATTTATATATCCGTAATATCAAGGCACTGTTATTGAACAATTCCATACGGAGCTATTTACACATGAAGTATCGAGATGTCGAACACAGTCCTAGCAGACGGTCCACCCACGATGGTGGACACTAACTCGGATTTTTCCGGCCTCTCCTGTGCACGAGACCGACAAGTAAAGGCTCATAGACCCTCGACAATATTATATAACGATCCCCGCAACTTGACGAGGCGTGAAGCGTACCCTTTCGCATGGCGACCGTCGTCGTCGTGATCCTCACGATTCCGCGATTTAGCCGAACACACAGGTGAACGGCGGGGTAGAAGCCTGCGAGCAAGTGCATAAGGGTCAACGATCTCTCGTTCATCCCTTAATACGGGAAATGCCTTTTGATCGGAATCACTGAATCGCGTAGATAGTTATTTATTGGAAATTTGAAAACAGATTCAAATTCACACACGTGAAATGAGACGTTCAAACGAGGCTTATTGAGGCGTCTCTACCACTACTATCGCATTTAAAAAAAAAAATGTTTGTATGAATTTCAGTTATATAGTTATATAGTTATTCTTTAACTTATTAGTGAATTTGATAAATACGAATTTAATTTTGTATTTAAATACTTTATTATCTTTTACGTTTATTTCTTTATTATTATATTGATTATTTATAATTATTACATGGGAAATGCACATTTTTTGTGTTTGTACATATTTTACGTAACTTGTTGACGTTATTAACTCATAAGAAAAAAACCTAAAGTTATTAATTTCAATCACTAGCTTTTTTTCTTCCTTTCAATGCAGTTGGATATCACTGGTCAATCTTCAGAAAATTACAGGTGTAAAAGTGCAACATATCCGAAAATATAGCACAACCGCTTCGTTAGTTCGACATTTACATGAAAAGATTCATTGCGAAACTCAAAATTTTTCGGGGACAAAAAGATGTGAAAAGAAAATTACGGAGGGATGCTTTGTGCAGAAGGAGTCACGGGGAGTTCAAACTTGTCGCATCTCGAGAACGCTATTATGTTCATCTATTGACCGGATCGCATGCAATTTTTCACATCTTCCCCTCCCGGGATATTTTAAACTTTCCATCTCGCTTTACTATACGCACTTCCTCCGCAAAAATGATTCATCGGGTTTTGAAAGTGATACACGAATTCTTTATTACGTTAGGTCCGCTGAGAGTATTAATAATATATTTAAATCTTTATTATTAGTTATTTCTCTTTTGAAATATAATATTACATGATATTTTTATTTTTTTCAATAGTAGAAAAATAATTTTTTGAGAACGGATTCGCTTAAGATAATACGTTTAATGTATTTATTAATACGTATTAGTATTAGTTACGTATTAATAGAGTATCATAGTATTTCATAATATTACGTTTCTTTACCGATAATATTTATGATCACGTTTCATCATCGTTTTATTACATTTAAAGTTACATTATATTGAAATTATAAATTAATTACTCAACTTACATGAATATTACGTAAAATTTTGTTATTTTATTGTTAGAATAGCATAGAGCATGTTACGTCAATGTTATAATTAATCATGAAAATGCATGCTTGGCGTATATGTGTTGTTTGTCGTTTCAGACATAAGCGAATTAATTCTTTGTAACAGCAATAGGTCATTAAAATATAATTTATCCGCTTAGTAACTTATTTTAAAAATTTAATTTCCACGCGGAAAAGTAAAATGCTCTATGTCATGTTTTAAATTTTCTCTGTAGATTAACGATTAATTTAAGTCTTTAATTGCCAACTAGAGTTTCTATAATTCCGTGGCGTTTTATTTGGGTTTATCGTATTATTGTATTATTATTTTCTTATGTTTCTATATTGTATTATTATTTTCTTCTATTGTATATACATGTTATCTTTTTATTCTCATTCTTGCATTTTTTGTCTGTGATGGAGTGTTTAATTGTACGTGGGTAACATCTGCTGTCGGTATCACTGGTGGAAATAAAAAAAGGGAAAGCAAAGAATAACAGTATATAAACGAGATTTTATAGATACATGGATAATAGTTATAGATATGACTCAAAACTTGATGGATAGTTGTCAAGTATTGAATGTTAGTCGTACCTTAAATTATTGACGACATGGATAGATGATATATGCAATTCCAACAAAATCGCTTACACTGTTATTCGCACAAGTATGCATGTCATATATTAATTGATACTATCTGCAAATTTTATTTATTTGTCAATGTTATTAAGAGGATTTTATTATTGCATCCATTATATATATATATATTTGCGACTTTTAGTCGCTGCGAACAGTAAACAGCTGCGACTGAAAGTCGCAAATAATTTGTACAGCCTGCATCTTTATTTAATTAATTCGCGAAGTCTAAATAAAAACAAGATGTGCTTGCAATAGCTTCAAGAGTGGACCAAGTCTTCAGGAGAATCTTTAAATTTGAATAAACGGCCAAGAAAAACGAATGAGTAATACAAAGAGGGGAGTTCTACAGAATAAATTACCACTAAATATAAAATATACTTCGTTGAAGTTGAGATTACAATTTTGCTCGAAATTTTACAAACTATTTTCTATTTAGAATAAAAATTTTAGCATTTAAGGGGTTAATTCTCTCACAAATTGTTATCGTGCTCCGTAATGGAGGATAATGGATAGCGAAGTGAACTTCGTTTCTCTACTCGAGTGTCCACAGAATTTCTCTCTCTCTCTCTCTCTCTCTCTCTCTCTCTCTCTCTCTCTCTCTCTCTCTCTCTCTCGCAATTTGCTTGTTCTCTACCACGAATCGTTCGATTCTGACGACGTGCTTCCGACTTAAGTGAAATGAAATTATCTGCACGAATGGTGATTGTAACGGTGAAGATCTCTTCTATGAGAGAAGCACGCATGGATGAAAGGAAATCGGTGTTAAGATGAAAATGTTACAACGGCAATAAGAGAACGTTTCTGCCTCACATCGGAGTCAAAGCAAGTCGAATTAGAAATTGTTTTGAAAGAAACGATTATAAATTAAAGCGTTTGATTATGCCTAAAACTATTCACTATCGATGTCACCTTTATCGGGCTATCGTATTACTTGCACTGGCTGCACTTTATTCGCCGCATGCTAGTGGAACGTTGTCCTCATTCCACCTCGTCGGGCTTTTTAAACGGGATTTTTAAATCGATCAGCTATAAGTGATATGTACCTTCCCGTCGGTTTTCAAATTTGCATATCGACCAACCCTCTAACGAGCGTAAACCTCATTTTCTCTCTCTGGGAATAAAAGGAGTTTCTTAACACGAATCGGGCGTTAAAGTCGTGCAAGAATGACGTTAACATAATAACGTAGCATTTCCCCGATCTGTTTTCTGATGACGATTTAAAGAGACTTTGCGGTTCAACTGTAGTTAAGTTCTCGCTTAAGATTCACGCTTGCGAAAGTGCCAACTGCAAATTTCAAAAGTCTTTCTCTTCTTTAATTGTTCGCGATCGCGTCTTTTAAATTCCATGCACGTTGTCGACCACGTGATTGGAACGAGAATAGAAATGAGAAAACTCAATTTCTTGGAGATTTAAGACGCGCTTATTGTAGATGTAATTATCTATTTGTACTTTTTAATTTATAAATGACGAATAAATATATATATATATATATTTTTAATACATTTAATAATAAATATTAGATCGCGTTTATGTGTTTATTTCTCGAATTACAGGAAATAAATTTCTATGATCTTTTTGTTCTCTGCAACCTCCTGCGAAAATATTTTTGTAAGTAATTCGCGTTGAAGCTTGAAGAAAATTACGGTTCCATAAGTATTTATTTATTTTTCTTGGTTGAATATATATTTGCGGAATATTGGCGTTAAGGTATGAAAAAGTTTTATCCAGGTTTCTTTCACATTCCACATTAGAGGCATTAAAACTACATTAAAGGTTGAAAATTTCTTATTCTTCGACGTTGTCGATGCTTTTTTTTCCCTCGAACAATTTTAAATTAATGTTCACTGTGGCGTGTAAATTCCATTGCTGGCAATTTAACACCAAATTCCGATAAGTACAATCGCGAACACAAGTCAGAAATGCAAAGAGAAAAATTGTCTGCGCATCCACGTTGTTTTTCCGCTATGGCCGTATCATCGTTTATCCGTGAATATTGTTTAAGAATTTTCGAATTCTTCTGTTTAACATTTTCGTTTTTACTCTCTGTGTTTATAAGAAAGTTTCTTACGTAGAAACTTACATAATTATTTATGTTTCTGTAGCCGTTCTTAAATGCAAATCTTTTTCTAAAGTTATATTGGAATTTTCGATTCTCTATTTGATTTTTTTTAACAAAATTTTTTAATTATTTGATTTTGTTTATTTATGAAAAATCTAACTCATATATTCTGTAAAGAAAACTTCGTATATTTAACGTTTATCCTGTGTATATGAATATCACAGAATATAGAGTAGCGTTATTAGGAATAATTAAAGGAGCTGATTAAATAAATTATCCCTTTCGACATCCCTTCACTCTGCCCTTAGCATTCCTATCACGCATTCCCATATAGATCTGGTAACCGGATAAATTACCAGAGATACATTTTCCTTCAGGAAATCAAGCGATCTGGAGGATTTCCAACGATGTCTCGAGGCAGTCGGAAATTCGCGACTCCGGTACAGCGCAAGAGGATCAATAAGATAAGGATCAAGGGCTTCGAACATACTCGAAATCCAAGTGACAAAAATCTGAGTTGGTAGATCAATTGTGAACTGCACCACGTATCGCTCATTTACAACGACGACGTAACTAAAAAAAAAAAAAAAGATTTTGCAAGAAATAAAATCGGACATTTTGAATCATAAAATCATGAAGGTATCATTTTTATATGCAATTTTAGTGTAATATCTGACTATAGAGTAACAAAGTATTATTAGTCGAGAGAAGAAAACATGATTTTCGTAATTGAATAAAGAAAAATCAAAGGACAGTAATATATAAGATAAAGTTGTGTCATATATTTATGCAATTTCTTTTACATACTCTCGTAAAAAGAAATTGGAAACGATATCATAACTTGAACATAATTCGCAACGACACCAGAAGATATATCAGCCTATAAACATAGAGAAGGTTAATCAGGCAGCTAATTGCAATATCGCACGGTGGTACCGTTTATACCTCGCAGAAGCAGTTTTATTATTTATAATGGAATATATCGATTTTTCTTATGGTTCTTCCGTGTCATCCGGCACGCGTGGGTAATAAAGCCCTTCTGGGGCGTTTCACATGTAGGCCGCATTATGCAAACGGATTATGTGTTACGCAGCGGGACCGTTGTAATGTGCAGTATGATGAATTATAAAATACATTACTGCCGGTTACAGCATCGAGTTCCTCGAGCCTGCTCGATATACGTAAAATTTCCCCGAAAATTGCACACCCTCCGCCGGATAAATTGACGTTTCTTCGTGGTGTAGGAAAAGGGGCGGCACGATAAATCGCGTTTTATAGCGCGCGAATCATTTTATTGTCGAAAACTCCGTAAAATGCGTGTCCAACTGCAGATAATATTACCGTGTATACTAGTACGACTCCCCGCCGAATCGGATAATTGCTCGAATAGAATAATTGGATCCGATTCATTCCGAGAGTAATCCCCCAGGGCATTGTTTGCGGAAATAAGAAGCTTACTGCCAACCGTTCAATTTTGTTGCATTATTTCGTCCGAATGTCGTTGGAATTGTATATGTCGGTATATTAGCAAAACTTATTTTTTTTACCGTATTTTATTTTTCAGGATTTTGTAGAATATTTTATTTGATAATTAATTTTTGTTAGTATCCGCTGTAAATAGGTGCTTAAATAAATTTCCGAGTTTTACGCGTGTATTGCGCTGTTACGTACGAATAATGACAATGTGAAAATTAAAAGTTGAATTATCGATTATTATGGTTGATACAGTAAATCGCTCGTTTTCGAATATTGAAGTTACACGAGGAATCTAATTACCAAAATCTAACAATCAACAATATAAATAATGAAGAATGACAATTGCGTCTGATTAAAAGAGAGTTATCATACATCGAATTTTGAATTTATTTATTTTCAGCATTATATGGGAGATGAAATCAATAAAATGGCTCAACACATCCGCGGTGATTCAGATATAGAGTTTATAATTCGTCACGAATTGAATGCGATTATTGGGCGCGAATCGGGATGAAATTGAAAACTCGTATTTTAAAGGAAGCATGTTGATTGAGGGTAAGAGTAATTTATTGTTTCCTGGCAACCAGAAGAGCTAGCAAGGCAAATTGAATTATCTATCAGCGGAACAGTGTAATTCGGTTTTAATTAAAAATTCGATAAAGTATGTCGCGTGCTCCAATCAGCCGTCATTATATCCTATGAAGAGGATTAATTCAATCGCGAGAAGAGTTCGCATACAATTCGTAACGTAAATTGATAAAGAAGTAGACGCAGGCGTCACGCACTATCAAATTTACAATCGACGGTCTAAATCATCTCGTAGAATAGCGAAGGATCAATTAATCGCGTCATTCCACTCGACTCGTTGAACGACAGTTCGTACGTCCGTTGTCGTAAATCCCGTATCCATATGTCACGCCTCTTTGGCGGAACGTGAAGCCGATGCTGATAACTGTATGCAGTTCGTGTACACAGGGTGTACCATAATCCTTGATCCTCCCTTGAATTCTTTGGAATAAATTTGGAAGAAATCTTGGGAGCGAAATGGGAACGGCATTTGTTGCAACTTTTCAATACGTCAGTTTGATAATCAAAGTGAAGAACAATGAATTTTCAAAGATTGTAGTTTGGATTGAATATCTTTTAAGTTGAATAAACATGGCGAAGAAAAAATATTTTCTTTAATTCTTTGAAAAGTAATATTTTAGTTTTTATTTAGTCGGCGCAAATTACTTTCAGCGCAAATATTATATGTCGTATTATCGTATATTCTCCGGTTTCTGCTATTTCCTCTATGACAACACTAACAACGTTTTAAAAGATCATATCAACCGAACCAGTGTTAATGCGTGTTAATGTATGTTGACAAAATTCAGTGGCTCGTCCGCCGAGATATATTTACGTCAACCCTTTCATTCGAATCATAATTTAATATTGTAAACAATGTGAGCGAATGGAAATTAATCTTTCCATTCGCCTGGCCTACGTTCCAATATTCGTGTTCGAAATTCAATATTGTATAACACAAATATGTTTCTCTCAACAAAACAAGCAATCAAGTAGTAGACGGCAATATGACATTTCGCGCAAGGCTCTATTTCGAAAAAGAAACATTTACAGATCCGCGCTGACAGGTCCGGGTAACCCCGAGGACACGTCCCACGTGCCCGAGAGGATGAAAATGTCTCGCGTCAACTCGACGCGCGGGAGATGTTCCCAAGGTTTCCACGAATGTTTCTCTACACACCCTGTACACGGCGATGATTGAGTGACATATTTCGTTGGCTTTGGCTGGCGCAATCGCGCTCGCAGAGTCAGTCGTTCGCATACTCATGTCGTTCTATTGCCAGCGCAGTTACAGTGACCCGGAGCACTCTTCTTCCGGTGATTCGGTGCGCAAGGAAGCAAACGAGACTCGAATGGAAATTCGATAATAATTATTGCAGCCGGTAGCAATGGGACTGCCACTCTCCTCCTCGCTGCTCTCCTCCTGCAGACCGTCGAAAGCCGCCAGGCGTGAAGGCCATGCCTGCGGCGTTCATAAATTTCGTTATACGACGCTGCGCGCCGTTTTCAGATTGGCTAAGGTACACCCTTGGAACCCTTCGGACGAATGTGCGCATTTATCTGCCCGGTCCCTTCGCTCCCGCGCGGTAATTCGATTAAAAAATCATTAAACGCCGCCGCGAAGACAAATTCCTCGATCACTCGGTCACTCATTTAGCAGATTAACTCGAGTAACTTCTTGAGATACCTGTACAGCTCGTACATCTGCTCCGAGCAGCAAATTGACGAGGAGCTTTACTACTTGACATTACTTTAATTCTCTACTTGGAAACACACTCGTACGCTGAACGCATCGAGGTAAAGATTTCGCATTGTGCGATGTAACTCTGATGAAAAAGAGCTTAGTGAATCCAGATTAAGAGTGACGTGCAACAGAAATTTTGCATATTTCGAATGGAACTTCTCTGTGATTGCACGAAAGTGTGTTGCGTTTAAATGTTAATGTTGCATGCAATTGCGGGCCAGCGAATCTCTGTAACGTTCGGTTGAAAACTCATCGGTAGAAAACGGTTATTGTGCATGTGCTTTTCTCCGCATTGTTTTATTAAAAATTAAACTCATTCGCGTTATTTCATTTTCATTTACTTTGCCAATTTCCCCGATCAAGTTTAGCGCCCAATAAATATGCCTTCTTTGGTAAAAGTCACGAAATTTAATCTTTAATTTATTTTCGTCTTATACGCATTCACGAATGATGTCCAAACCGTTTAAAGAAAAGTACTTATATGTAGATAAAAAAAACGTTTAAATGTTTTAAAATGTTTTAAAAGTATTTTAATTTTATCGAAGCTGGTGAACGATAGTTATTTTAATGTAATGTTATTTTTTATTATATCATTTTACATAATTTGGTGAAATTATTATAACATGGAAAATTACGTTGGAAATTGTAGTGTCTAGTTTAGAACAATTATGTAAAATAATTATTAATGCTATATTCAATGGCCCGTAAATTCGCGTTTAGAAAGTATGTTATTACGAACGGTGCAGTGGAAGATATTAATGGAATTATTGCGGCTATCACGAGTATTAAATGTCTTGCGAGTGAATAATATATTTTGACGACTGATTAAATCCCGCTTGCGATTTGCATATGAAAATGCATTGAACAACGACGGTAATAATGACGACGGCGGAATATGGCCGTACGCGTGATTCGATATTACGGAACGGCATTACATCGACTATAATTTCGCGGCGTGCACTGACTCCGAATTACCATCCTGACTAAACATCGCTCTCGAATGGCGCAAGCAAGTAAATTTCGTTTAATGTCGCACGAACACATTCGCCTATCAAATATCTGTCAAATTTGTTGAATGTGTATTTGGCTTGTAACAAGAATCCTAATAAACTGAACGTATGTACGAATAGCCATTAATTCTTGAATTCTGATTTTTTTTCATCGGATTTCATTTAGCAAATGCATATTTTCAAAAGAATTATCCTATTTATAACGTTAAATTGAATTTTAGGGTCGATTGGCCAGATTTAAACCCTTATATAAATATCTCTCGTATATAAATAATAATGCATCACAGTAATGAATAATAAAATAATGTACGAATATAATCAATATTTCGACTCTTTCACGAATAGCCTGAGCGTTAAGAATGGGTCATTGCCAAAAACGAGAAATTTTGCGGTGTGGGCTTTTTAACCACGCCAATCGATATGGGCGTTCAACCAGCAACGGAAACAAGGTCAATCGTTTTCGACCCGGCGCGATAATGTATTCCCCAGGGAGAACTCTCTGGTTTCAAAGTGCCGCAAGAGTAGATTGATTCTCCTAATAGCGTTAGGACGCGCGACTTCTCTCCGACATCACTACGGAATGTTATTATAACCCGCGGCGTTTGAAATACCGCGACGGCGGCGTGTGCGGTGCGGATCAGCATCGCGACCGAATGCGCACGGCTTTGAATTTACCTGGATCGGTAAACGTACGGTTAATGAGGTGTGCTTGATCGTGATTTGGTACAGCCACTCTTGGCGCGCTTACGTATCCACGGGCGTGCATCAAATTTATGCCCGAGGCTCTGATAGCGATTGAGCGCGCACGGCCACTTTACTGATCGATTTAAGCTTACGCGCAATAAAGTTTCATTCCTCCGGATATCCCGGGCTCTTCCTTAGCGCATCTATTCTTGCATCCGAATATGAATGTTAACTCTAAAATACCCCGCCGCAAGTATTTAGGATGAAAGGAATGCTCTCGATGGTAATGATTTATTTTAAAATAGTTATTATTTACATATATAAAGGAAAGTCGAATAATGGAAGAACATTCTTTAAAAATAGAGATTATGAATAATAAAAACCTATGAAAATAATTAGGTACAAAAGTACCTAAGCCGATAAAAATCGACATATATTATTTTCTATTGTTAGAAGAAAGGATGAATAATATTATATGTTATAATAAATTATAAAATGTTTAATAAATTTTGCAGCAAATTTTTACAAGAACGGATTGTACATTTTCTTTATCGCAATGTTTTGTTGCACAAAATAGGAATATTACTGCCGGCTCTAATTTTCTATTTTTACCTGCTTTCTGTGATATAACTTTTAAATGTGTATTATAGATATAAAATGCGTTTTTAAGTGATAAATTCAAAAGTACCATATTTAATGCTTGACCTTATTTGATTTATACTTTACTTTATAGCTTTCTGTGACTAAAAATAATAACTTTTGATTAATTGATTTAAGACAGAGATATTTTTAGTGAAAACTAATGAGAAATCAATATTAGCAGAAACTCTTTCTTAAAATATTGATGTTAATTCTCTTTTTATGGCTATTAGTTGAGTACACCAAAAATGATTTAAATATTTTAATTGCGAAGGATTAAATATCTTAATAACCAGCTCAAAGTCAAATATTTATCACAAGATAAAGCTACTTTAATTTTACTAAAAAGTGTAAAGGCTGAAATTTAGTTTACATCTTTTGATGTCATCGTTAATTTGTTTAATTATTTCTACAGCTTATTAATAATTTATTACGTATAGTAAGTTTTACGCAAATGAGAAGTGTGTGTGTGTGTGTGTGTGTGTGTGTGTGTGTGTGTGTGTGTGTGTGTGTGTAACGCATTGATATATACATAAATGCGATAATGAAGCATTATGAAATATGAAAATGGATATATTATAGTTTTACTTTTCTACGAGATATTGGAATTATTGAACACATATATTCCAATATATCCGTATGATTTTAAGTCTAAAAACTAAATAATGAATTTCACATTATACATTTTAATAAGAAATAAATTAATGCATTAAAAACTTAAAACGACTTGTATCATTTTCACACAAAGTTAAAAAAATATCGATTTAATATGAGTTAAGAATTAGCTATAAACCAGTTAAATATTTGTGGATTAAAAAATGGCCGTAGTTCTGCTTTAAAAAGAAATTTTCCGCGAAAATTTTGTCATAATATCCGCCTATCTGAAAAAGACATATTATCTCGCGACGCCTTTTACGCGACAAACAACGAGAGTTGACATACCGGTAGTGAGTCGCGCGCATTCCTGCGGGAAAAGAGTCGCGCAAAAATCGCGGGGGAAAGCATCCCCCGTCGGGGCGGTCGGCCTTCCCCGCGGACGGAATTTTAATTTTTCCTCGAGTCACCGCGCCGGCTGGCTTCGTCCTTCTGATGCGAGGAATCGCGCACGGGGACGAGGGGCTAGGAACGGAGGCGAATATCACGTAAGGAATTACGAGCGAAGGGAGCGCGCGGAGGGTAGCGGAATATGGCCGCAGGCGGGTAGCCAGGGGTGGCATACGCGCCATACGAGGGGGTGAGGAAGTAATTATTTAAATATACGTCGCCGGAGGCGAGCGCTTCGAGCGGGAATATTTCACGGCTCCGCGCCATATTACGCCAGTAACTTACGTCCGGCCGTCCGGGCCAGATGTTTCTCTGGGAGCTGCTCTGGAATGGCGAACGAGTGTGTACGAGCGGCGCCGAGCGACGCCGAGCTGCTTCGGCCTCGGCGCAGCCTTCGACGCGATTCCGTCACATGGTGGTTGCCGCCGCCGTCGTCGTCGTCGTCGTCGTCGTCATGAGCGGCGGCAAGGGTAGATAGTGCGCTTGCGGAGGGATGAAACGGACAGCCGCGCGCGCGGCGGCGGCGGCGGCGGCAGCGGCGCCATCGGCGGGGCCTCGGGGGTTGCCTGTTGTGCCCGATATTGATGTCAAGGTCCTTCATCTCGGTCGTACTTTTCTCCTCCGACCTGGGAGCCTCCGCGCGCGAAATCAATAGGATAAAGTCGTCGCCGACAGGCAACCACGTACAGGCTCGCCTCTTGGATCTCTTGTACCATCGAGCCTGTCCGCCGGGAGTTTCAGAAACAGCGTGTGTCGAGGATGTAGGATTTAAAACGGGGAGCCTGTATTTCCCTCAACTTGATTAAATTCGATTTACACTGGCCTCTTGAAAAAGCCTGGTGAAAAATAGGCTTGAAACTGTCCTTGATACAAAATTCGAAGGGACCCTACCAGGTTATTAGGTACGCCTATTTGAGCACCCAAAAGGCCTGTTGCCACAATAATAGGCACTCACCGGACACACCCTACTTTGACGTTATCCGTATATCTTTATCTTTCCATTAAAGTTTCTTTAAAGTTAAAGCGAGCTGTCAAATTTAAATGACACCAATATATTGCTGAATCTAAGAATGGTACAGGTCTAGTTTTGTAATTTTTAATGCTGTACCACTGTTAGAGATATCGGCTGTAATTTATTACATCGAGTATTACATATATATTTGTTAACTACAGATGCATGACTATAGATTCTAAATGCTGTATTCCTATAATCGTTGCGAGGTCACTGATTGACTATTGTCCGCATCGATCTCGTTAGTCATCTAAGATGTCAGTAATCACACAGACGTGCCCCGTGATTGCCAGGATTTCCGGGATGCCCAAGTCATTGGTCACATCCATATGGCCACCGGTGACATCTTAAACGACCAGAAGGACCATCGCAGCAAAGCTCGTATCAGGCCCCGTTGTTGGAGATTGAGATTGCACGGTAATTATGCGTCGGAGATTGGGACATGATCAATAGGACTTAGCTGACTTCGCTCTCGTCGGCCGAACACCAATTTCCAGTGCGCGCGCTATCACAATGCAATCTTAATTTCCAGCGCGTAATCCGATATGGAGCTCAACAGTGGACGACAATCGCCGGATCCGTCCGAATATCCAGCGATTTGCCGCGCTCACTTTAGTAATAGTTTCGCGGTGGTAAACAACGCGTGACATAATCTTAATGGACAAATGTGAATAACATCCCTACGGCGTTGTAAGCCCTGAATCCACATCCCTTGTGTAAACACCGTTACGCGGGCGGACATCGTTACGGCATACAATGTGAAATTACGACGTCTTGGCGAACAGGTTACTCCGTCAGCCTGTCGTAAGAGGCGGGACCGACACTTTGTCTCCCTCAAAATATATCGCGTTTTCTTAGCTCAGACTCAGCTGGGGGCGCCTTAAAAATAACCTTCATCTACTTATCGCCATTCGACAGTCACCTAATCAACTCGCTCTTCCACGAGCTCCGTTTGTTTTCCTATCTGAGGGAAGATTGATAAAAGTACCATCCGTGCCGCTTCTTATTATCGCATTCTTACGTCGTTGGTGCGCTTAATCACAGTGACTCTAATTCCGGTATTATGTTATCACACATGCAGCTTTTTCCATCTCGGTCCCTGTCGTGGGAGGCAACCGTCGCCGGTGATAAATTATGCCTCGTGCTTTGTCCCCACGTTTCTCTCCGATTGTTTCCCTTTTTATGTATATACATCCGTGTTCTCTCTCTCTTTTCTCTCGTTCCTCTTTAGAGCGTTTTCGCCGGAACGAATGCCTGTCTGATCCCGCGTGGCCATGACAATTCTAACGCTTCAACAATGGTCTCGAAACTGTGTAATCGGTGCAAATCCTTTTCTCGCTTTAACGACTTCATTAATCCGCAAGGATTGAAATTGGCCCGTAGATTTTGAACGGGAATACTAAGAAATATTCAGTCCGACGCGATTCTTGCAATGTGTAATTGGTTGAAAAATTATCATGTATCATGTATTAAAAAACGATAAAATGTAACGTTATCTATGGCAGCCACGTCACATAGTCGCTATGAAAAAAAAGTTAATTTTAATGATATATCTCTGTTGTTATTTGTACATACATTTTATCGATCAATCGAAATTAAAATGTAACACATAAATGAACATGGATATGAATTAGTGGGATGCTTTCCGACATGACGCGTGATTGTACTTCTGCCAAAATATGCAAGGGTAAAGCCCCCTTCCGTACAAATTTGCATAGGACTACAAGCGTAGCATATAAACGTCTTGACCAATAGGATACCCGGCATAAATTGCGGAGAACAATGTAGTGTTACAACTTATGTTGCTGAGAGTATCATCGGACATTTATGTACTATACATATGCTAAGTTTGTGTACGAGACGGGAATTAACAGTCGGCGAATTAAGTTCATCATTTCCAGTAACACCGTAGGATATCTGGAACCGTCTGACTATGACGGCCCGTAACTACTTCGCGTGACTCTGCGACTTTCATTCCGCAAAAATGATTATGAGATTTGCTGTTTGCACCAATTTAACAAGACCGTGTATTTAATTTAGTTGATTAAGAATAACATAATATTTAATATAATTTTTGAAACTCAATATAAAACAAGGAAAATAATTATATAAATCAACGCTGTTGTTTTTATGTGAGTTAATTATATTGAGTGTACATTACATGTATGTTATTACAGATATATTAATTAAATGCACGTTTTGATCGTATCTGCCATTCTCACGTGTTTTAATCGTTAAATGTCGTCGTGATTATTCTTCATAAAAATTAATAATATAAATAAAAAATTTTTATATTTTCCGAATTAGAAATTAGAGGATTGAATTATCGGATGTGTGTCTCTGCATGTCTTATTATTTAAAGCAAAAGTCATAAATTAGTGTTGTAGCCTTCGTAAACGAGGGGATTAATTTGGATACGGGTTGAGGCCATTAAATAAATAACGCCTTTTTCTCCTCATCGATTTCGTTCGGCAACAGGTGCAAGAGAGGAAAAAAAAACTACGAAAGGCCGCATCGGTCCTGCGAGGATTTTCGATTAATGGGATAACCTGCAGGGGAACGTGATTCGCGCAGAAAAAGGGAGAAGTTTAAAATTTTAGAAGCTTCGAAACTTCCGCAACTTTGCGACCGATGATTCTCTACGGTGATGTGCTTTTACTGTTGCGCCGAAATTGCGTATCTTTCTCGTAAACTTGGGGGAGTTTTCAGAAATTCGAGGACTAAACGACAAGGGCGAAACCGGGAAAATTTGCTTTGCGAATTTCGGTGGCAGAGACGATATTTAGATACGAAACCGCATTGTCTCTTTCTGAGTAAAAACTAAAATTGAATACTGAAATGACAAAGAAAAAAAATAGAATAGAAATCTTGAGGCTTGTGTTATCATAATTATTATGGAATAAAAATGAAGTATATTTATTACATTAATGATTCGTACAATATATCAACAGCTTATTTTTTGCTGAATACATTTTCCTTTAGAAATAACATTGTAAAATATGTGGAGACTTCTCAGATATTCGTGTCATGTTCGTGTCATGTTATTCGTCGAAAATATTTACGTAATATTAAAGAGTTATTTAAAAATTAGTATATAATATTTAATAATATTTTAAAAAGCATTTAATTTAAATTATATTTTTAAAAAAGACAAAGATTCAAATTTTACTGTAGCAGTCGGGAGACAAACGCGACTGAAAATATACGATATAAGAATTAGAAATAGAAGAAAACAAATCTAGTTCTAATATGTAGAAAAGCACATCAGCAAATATAATAATTTTTAAAAATGTAAAATATAAAGAGAATCGTATTATTTGGAATATTTTTATATTGTTCTTTATATTATATATCTGTATATATATATACATATATTTAAATTATTTTATCTTACATTTTTTAATTATTTTTTAACTTTAATTATATAATTTTTGTGTTACTTTTTCACTATTTTACATACACGCAGGCAGAATAGAAATATGAAGCCATACAAAAAAATACATTGTTTAACAGAACAATGAAAAATTTAGAAAAAATAATTATAGAAGAATCGTAATCATGATCGAAAAAGCCGTTATTTAAACAAATTAATTTTTTTATTGATTAAGAAACTGAAACCGAAATAGTCTTTTTGTTTCGTTAAACTGTAATTGATACGAAATATTCTTTCGGTTTAGTCATATTATGGTTAGGATATTTAACTGTTTTTATATTTTGTATGAATTTTTGTTAACAAAATGTAAAAATAGCGTATCTATGACAAGATAATTCCTACGTGCGACGAGAATTTCTTATAATCAAGTACGTCGTAAATTATACGATCCTTAACATTTTACGTGCTTTATTTTTTCTCATTATTTATGCTCACTCGGTTTTTTCCATCTATCGTCTCGTTCGGAAAAAAACGGACTCGCTCTGATGTCTTAACCCTTCGCGACTATAACAATTTCGCCAGCGAATATTTTAAAGTATTTTAGACGTATTGTTGGCTTTTTACACACGTGTAACTTTTAAGATAGAGATGCCGAACGGAATACTCAGATTTAATATCCGTACGCTTTCTTCTACACATTGTCCACGGTAGAATTTAATTTCCTTCGCACTTTTATTCGGCCGCGTCGCAAAAGCTCGCGCGTGCGACTCACTGGTGCGATAACAGAACGTTATTGCCGACCCGCTCTGCCATAACGAATTTGCAAATTACTGTTATTGGAGTCCCTTAAATTCGCCACTTGCATACGCGAGAGAGCGGTTTTCGTCCCCTGCGCGACCGTATTTTCCGGTTTGTACGCGCGGCCGTAATCCAATTAAAAGGTGATCGAAGCGCGGTAGGGAGACGCTTCATCGCGAGGGGCAGAAAGAGAGAAATGGTGGAGGATATACCCAAGCCAGGTGCACGGTTACCCAATGGCAAAAATGGCGTCGCGGCGTCCAATTAGGCCGGCGGTAACAGCGTCGGTTTTGAAAAATTCGATTAGCCACCACAATGCCTGTCGCTGAACTCCTACCCATTTCCGCTCCGCTTTCAGCCCCGACGATCGCATTCCCCCTACTCGTCGATCTTTCTCGATCGAGAATTCCTCCTCCGCTGTCAAGCGGCGACTCTTCTTTTCTCTCCGGGCCGCACGGCGTCTTCAGTTTTTCACCTTCGAGCTAAATATTTAGCTCGCCGGTAGCGGCCGGAGGGTGAAAAACGACAAGGGTGGCATCGGGGGCGTCGGAAGAGAAAGAGCCAGTCTGAGAGCGTTTCCGGGGGTGCGAACAAAAGGCGCGCAACCCTCGGAGGTCGTCTCGGAGGTACTCGCGTAGAAGGAAAGAGGGTCGCCGGTACGGTTAGAGGTCTGAGGGAAAACAAGAGAGAAAAGCGAGAAATAGATTTCGCCGCGGCGCGTTGGTGTTTTCTAATTTCCGCGTGCGCGAAGGTAGCCCGTTTGCTTTGCCACCGCGGTCGTTGTTCGCCGAAAGTATGCCGGGACGGTCTCTGGTATCGGGCGCATCGAATGTTCGGTGACCCGAACGAGAGCGGAATAATTTCTTTTACGTTTTCGCAAGGAACCTAAAAGCCCGAGCTTCGTGTTACGTAACATTTGATACCTACTGGCGCCTGTAACTCTTAGCGCGGTGGAGCGAATATTAGAATTTGTCAAGAATTTTAAGCTCTTGCTGGGAATTATTAGTTCGAATAGATTAAACTTTGGAGTTGTAAATTAATAGCAAAAAAGCTCTTATCCAATAAAACTCTTGGGTTTTACTTGAGTCAAGTTTACTTGAACTTTTACTACAGAAATATTTTCGATGTCAAAAATTACCAAGAGAATTGCAAAGGACATAGTCTTTCCAAATTTTCGGAGGAGGTTTTACGAACGAGTCTAGTTCCGAAAGTTTGAATTAAGAAAAACAGATTAAGAAAAAATAATGCGTAACAATTATGTATAAATTTATATAATTATATAAAGAAGAGTTGCTGAATTATATACTGGTCGCTTAAATCGTATCTCATTAATATTATATATTTTTACTTAATACAAACAACATTTAGCGACGAAAATATGAAATAAATTAATAATGAGTAATAGGACACAAATTTAACAAGTTATATCCTGATTGCGTATGCTGACAATAATTTAAAAATTCAAATATTGATGTTATGTTTCGAATTTTGTTTTCTTTGCGAAGTTTGCGTTACATTCCCCCTATCTTTTCTCTTTTACTTTACTTAGAAGAGTAAATATCTCTTCGTATTTTATACTCACTCGCCTACGAGATGGGATATTTTTAAGGCTTTCACAGTCCGTCTGCGTTGGCCCATACAACGTTGCGTATTCCCGCTAATTGAATATCTCGCGGAATAATAACAGAAGGCTTTTCTGCCCTGGAAAGTGAATACACGAGTATCTCCGCGCGCATTTATAGTTCGCACCATTTTTCTTTTCTAATTAAGGCGCGATCTAATATCGTAGGTCGCTCCTCGACGGCGAAGAGGCGTGTAATGCCGCGTTCTTTTCTAAATTTAGAGCACACGTTCATTGAGGTAACACTTTCTGATTACCACGTTTGAACGTCGCAACGGATATCGGATTTTTCCGTACTTCCGCGTGTTTGATCGAAGTTGACCCAAGAGTTAACAATGCAGGAACAGCACGACAACTTTTTCTTCCGAGGAGACACGGAGCGGTGAACGGTGGTGACATTATACCGTTATGCAATACTTTGACAAACGTGCACAAGATATTCCAAGACTATCATCCCTCCTCTTTTTACACGCAATATAGATTCAACGATTAATTTATTTAAAAGCAACTTTTTCATTCGAGGCAAACGTTCGACTTAAAAAAAAAGAGAGAAAGAAAATGACTGGAAACGAGAAATCTCTGTACCGTCGTAGCTTTGACGAATCTAGATAAATATCTTCCGTAAATGAAAGGAACGATGGTTCTGATGTATACGCTATATACTTTAGAGTATCGCATCGGCGGAAATTGGAATTTCCTTATGCATAATAAAATTCTTGCAGCGAAATTTAAACGAATAGATACGAATCAGGATGATTGTATTTTTCCCTTTTTTGGTCATTATCGAGTTAACGCTGAAAATTATTTTGTTGTGCGAAATAATTTTCTCTCATTACGAGGAACATTACGTTTTCCTGTTTTGGTTATTACGTTAAATTAATATAATTATGTTGCTAATTTATTGGACCTGTGTTGCTATCGAGGGCGAAACAGACTGATTCAGTCGCTAGATATGCTAATGAAAGTGCCATACTTACGACGGCGTGTCCTTGGCTGAGTACTTCGAAGACTCGCAATTTGCATTTATTATCCAGAGTTTCGGTATGTCCTACATCGGAATCTCTGACATTTCTAACTTCCTGAGAAACTAATTATTTCGCTAATGGAAACACAAATCTAAGCTCACAATCAGCCAAAATCCCTTAAATTGATCAATTTTTCGTTTTTACTTTACTAATGTCGCAATTTTTCAAATAAAATTTACTGATACGATACGCACACTGCACGTCGTATGATCATTGACATTCTAGGACGTTTATTGTCCTATTTTCATTGTACTCTCCATCAAACGAAACGAATAATTATCCGAACGGAGTCGAGATGTATGTCTTATACCGCATACAATCGCTCGGTCATTCTATCGACAATTGATAATTAATGATACGACGCAGCGATTTAATAATTTATTCGCGAGCAATGCCACGCTCTAAAACGATGATAGTTAATATCGAGCGGTTAGACGATATTTGTTCGGTGGTCGGCAATAATTGATGCATTCCCAAGTCGTCACAATGGGTCCGCCACATAATTGCGTCGCATGTAATTATATCGGTACATGCGGTCGCGATGCATATTGTAAAATCTGAGGGGGTCGCGTCGAGAGAGCCGGGCCCGTTCTCGATTCCTCTCCTGATTTTTTCATGCGGTTATCGCGAATCTGTCTCAACGGGGAGCCGTCGGCTCCTTCCTTGACATTATTATCCTGACTTGTGGTCCCGAGAAACTCCGAGGATCCTTGATCCGAAATCCTCCAGGAGCTCGAAGTTCCCGAATATAATCCATGGAATCCCTTTACCTAATTCCCAAACACACTCGGAACGTCGAGCTCCGCTACTAGGCCATATATCTGACTGTTACCACATTCGTGTAACGAAACAGAAGGAGAGCGAGAGAGAGAGAGAGAGAGAGAGAGAGAGAGAGAGAGAGAGAGAGAGAGAGAGAGAAAGTATGTTCAGTAACGTAGCCGCATATACATATGCAATTTTTTTCCGGTAGCTTCGCCTGCGTTTGAATCAGTTTAATGTTCACGCAAAACCATTATATTAAAATTTACCGTTTTTATTGAAAATTTAGTTCTTTCTGCGCAATAGAATCGTAATTACCTTTTATAATTTAAAGCCATTTTTTTACTGCTAATTTAAATTTTAGTTATGTGCACTATAAAAATTTTAATTATAAAAATATTAATTATATGCACCATAAAAAAGGATTTGTTTTAGCAACTAGAATTGAGTTACACGAACGCAATTCTAGAGTTGTATAGCGAACTAGCTGCTTTAATTTTTTTAATGTTTTTGTAACATCTTATTTGTGTTAAATGAAAATACAGTTATATTAGAGACTGAGTTGAATTAATAGGTTACTTCTACTCCAAAGGTAAAATTATATTGTGCAGTTAAATCAACCTTTACCGTAGTTGAAAGAACATCTAAAATGTAACTTACATTTTAGTTGTTTAATCTTTTACCTAGACTAAATTTTTCATTTCGAGGTCTTACATTGGATTGTTAGACAAATTTTCATCTAATTTGATTCGATTGTAGTTGACGTAACCAAATTTACTCAACTCAGAGGGTTGGTTCGTTCTATCCAATCTTTTTTTCAGTATGTTTTTATTCAAAATTAAAAGTTACATGAAAAAAATCAATTAAATAGCAATGAAAGAATATGAGTAAAGTTTATTGTTTTATTTACAAATATTTATTTATTTTATTATTATAATATTATTATACAGTATCAACAAAATTGCAATTGCAACTGAATTGTGTGTGCGAAGCTGATTTCGAGAGAAACAAATCACTAATCCATGCAACTCAATGATACATTAAGCGGAATTATTAATTCGCGAGAATACGCGGTTTTTACTTTTACGCGGTTCTTCTATACGAAAGAACGCGGGAGAGAGCGAGCGGTGGAGGGAGTACGGGTTTATGAAACTGTTATACTTCGCGTATTCTTGCTATACGCGGTAACTATGTTTGTGCCGTGCACGTCGCGGCTAACGTGGAAGCCCGCACGGTGTGTGCAATCTATGCACTCGACGAAGTTTGTTCGCCGCACTGCAGTGGTAACGACTCGTCGGCGTTGCTGCTGGCTGCTGCGTGCGTCCTCGCGCGCCGAGAATGAATTCTCCCCCCCCCCCCCCCTCTCACCTGTCCGCTCGAAATGATTTTCGAAGAGTCCCGTGTAGCTTCGCCGCCTCTGCACGCGCGCTCGTAACGCGGTCGCTCTTTCCATTCATACGCCCGCACATTGCCGCACCTTGACAGGTATCGCGATGATAGATACGCTCGCGCGCGCGCGCACGTACGGTTTTTTTATTCATCCTCGCCGCTTCCGGTCTCTTCGCGATCACCTGGCAACCGGCCAGGATCGTCCGAAACCAGCTCTAAAGTTCGACGCGCGGCCCCGTTAGGCAGTGCCCATTTCAAAATGAATTTTTCTCCTCTCTCCCGCTTTTCCTTTTCTCTCGTTCCTTTTTCCGCGCGAGGCGTTCCGGTCGAACGAGGCCGCGCTGTGTGCAAGTTTCGCGTATCCGCGCGCGTATTTTTCCGAGCGAGAATCCGTGATTTTTTTGGAACACGATGTTCCAGTAATGATGATAAATAGATAAATAAATAGATTGTTAAAAGCATAGAATAAAAATCTTGAAATTTGTGTGGTACAGATTAGCAAATGGTGCATAGATTAGAAGAGATGGAAAAAAAGCAGGGATTTTTAATTAAAAAATTCAATAATAGACACCTTTTTACTTGTTATTTATTTATTAACGAAATGGCGTTATTAATTCATTAATTACCGCAACAACACAAAAATATTTCCGCTTTGATTTGAAACTGAAATACAAAAATATTAAATAATATCGAACTACAAAGAATATCAAGAAACAAAATTTCATTTTTCGATAAAAAAAACTTTTCAATTTCGTTTATCTCTAGTACAGATATATATATATATATATGCGTATGTTATAATTACCTTAATTAAACAGCGACGTATATTAAAATAATGAAAAGTGATTCACTAAGTGTTATAGTAATAAAATGGCATAGAGACTGGCAAATGAAAATTTTCTTTCTCATCGCGACGGACGTATTTTATATGACAAAGAATGGTGATTGATCACGGTGGAAACTGTGGAGAGTAATCATGTAAATTCAGGCGTAATCGATTTTCTTTCGTTTACCACTCCGTGACACTTGGTAATCGCGAAATCGAAACCTCCTCCGGTTCGATGCTTTTAACGAAATATCAGATGGAGCTCGCCGCGCCGCGCCGGATCCGCGATACCTTTCGGATTTCGAAAGATTTGTCACCGTACAAATGTACGTTAGCGTTCCCGCGGGGGAAACAATCCGGCGGGGAGAAGCTCCTCGCTCGCGGCAACATATGTAGCGCACGTTCGTCTGCGGAGAAAGAATTCTTTATGGGCGCCTCGTAGAGGCTCGTATATTATCGCATAATCGTAAAGGCTTAAGCGCAATGCGGTCGGCTCCTCTCGACCCGGGAAACCCGGGTTGAAACTACGAACGTTGCGTTTTTCTTTCCGGCTCTGTCTCTCTATCGTGTCTTTTTCTTTTCTCCCCCCTTCCCCTCCCCCACCCTCTTTTCTTAGTGTTCGCGCTAGTCTCCGGCTCTCCGCGGGCGGATTTCACAGACAGTTCGGTCGCACGTAAAAGATGAAACGCCAGAGGGAGAAGCAGACAGGGACGAGGTCTCAAGGCAGGAAGCTGCTTGTGAATTTTTCAAACTACGATGAATTACCTCTGATAGCAAGTCCGGCCGCGGAGCTGCACCGAGAGCTTCTAGGGACGGATGAGCCGATGGCTCGCGCGAATTGTAATAATTCGACGAGGTGGATGTGTTTACATTACGTATTTAGCGCGACGAAATGAGCCGGAGCGAATGTTGAAAGCGATTGAATCCCGAGGCAATGCTTCGAGCAGTAAATAAATTTGACGAGAATCTGGCTGCCGAGAACGTATCGGAAGAATTTTCTGATACTCTATTTTTGCCACAGATATAAAGTCGTATGAAAACTTTTGTAGTAATAATAATAATAATAATAATCGCTTTTAAAGTGCAATGATTTGCATAAAACGAATTATTCGCACAATTTTTACATCAATTTCTAAAATTTATGAGTATCGTATATCGCATCGAAGGATAAAGAGAAATAAAAATGAATCCGTAATCTATTTGAGAATTTATCACAAATTAAAAATATATTAAAATGTATATGAAAATATACAAAAATAGCGTGTTTTTGTGAAATTTTAAGGTTCACAAACATTTACCAAGAATTAATTTAAAGGATATATTTTTACATCTTGATATGCCATTTTTGATACATTAAAGTAAATTACGTGGCTGATCACGGTGACGTGGAATTAGAATGTTTCGCGGACAAAGGAACACGGGACAATTATATATTCGCTTCTTTATACGGTAGAAAATAGCTTGTACAAAGTGTTATTTTACATCAGATCGTTGGGCTTGTAAAGAAAGAAAAAGCTTCTTTTACACATGATACATCTGTCTTCAAGCTTTAAAGCTTTTGAAGATATGCAATTTCGAAATTCGAGATGAAACGGAATGCATTCGGTTTTTCGCGAGTAATGCTGGCCGCTGTTACGATATTGTGTCATTCATGACGGAAAAATCCAGGATCTCATTATTATACTTCGCGTTTTAGATGTACTATTTTCCTCTATATTTATGAAGGCTGGCTCGCTCTCTCTCTCATACACACACACACATACACACACATACATACACACTCATCATGAAACATTTCCGGGTAGGATCTCTTTCGCGAGACATCCTCGACAGGACGCAATATCGCATCGCGACTACAAATGTGCATAGGTATATATACACACTTCGCATAACTTGCGCAATATTACTAGCTAGATTCATAAGAACGTCCAGGGTTTTCATCATGATTGTCATTGCTTGAAATGCTTTCCCTCTTCTCCCACAAAAATATCATCATTGGTTGGAAACCAATCCATTGAGAACAATTGAATATTATTGGATATGAAAGAAACGGTTTTACCGAGGGGTTTCTAAAAATTTAGCTAGATACGAATTTGAAAATAATTACGTTGTTGAATTGTATATTTAAATAATATTATATTGGACGCTCAATTGCTAGCATGTTCAAATTTCTCACAACATTGTCACACTTGAACGTCCTACTATAATTATTTTAATAATAATCCGATGCAATTAATTTAAAATATGTATCTAGTTAAATTTTTAGATACTTGAGCAAAACCAATTTTTTCTGTGAACGTCTAACTGTGCTCTTCTGCATGTCAGCTAGCTGCTCACGTGATGGCCACGATTTATGTACGGGTAACGGGCATTCACATGATTCTTCAGTGCAAGTATACTTTTGGGAGTACCTCCGACCGGAGTGCGCGGAGCGATCTCATTTTTTTCTCATGGAATTAAAGGATAATTATGTTACGCCGAGCTTATATGCCTATCTCACCTGATAGTCCATGTAATTCCCGTAGCCCATGTGGTTGCATGTGCAGGCGCATGCCTGAATGTGCCTCCGCATGTCGAGCTCGACCTCCTCGCCGTGTACGCCTCTGCTCGTCGCCATATCTCCCATGCAATAGCCGCCGGTGCAATACATTCTCGGGTCACTCTGATCCAGGTAACCCCCACCGGTGTCGTCGTACCCGAGCCCGCTGGCGCACCTGGAATCCGAGGCGTATCCCACCCGGGACTGAGGACGTTCCTCGTAGCCCAGTCTAGACTGGGACCGGTGGAATGTCGAGGATACATCCTGAAAGAAAAAGGAGGATTATCCTGCAACAAATCACTTAGTATCCTCGCTTCCAGATCGCGCGAGAATTAGCGGTTGGCAGCTCGCAGTCGGTGCAACCGATAGTACTGCAATTCTTTTTCATCAAATCTCTAATAACAAGTTTTCCTCCCAGAAGCGTATATTTTTTAATTATTCGCGGTTGAACGTCAACGCAAAATAGTAAATCAACCATATATTTACATTTTAGATATTTTTTAACAAGATATACAGGATAAAAACTTCGAATATTTTGAAAAATAGAGGAATATGCGAGAAGATGCGTTTCAGATAAAAGTTGTATAATTTGAAGTAAAAAAATGATCTTTATACGATCTCGAAAAATTGATTCCGAAATTTATTACTTTATAAATTATGTTATAATTTATATTATATAATTAAAATTAAAATTAATAATTTTATCGTTATTTATTTTCCTTCAAATCATATGATTTTTTTCTGAAATGTTTTTCCGCATCTTCCATATTTTTCATGGAAATATTCGACTTATTATGTTTGAAAATGTTCATTTTGTTTCTCTTTCATACGTTTAATTTTCCAGAAAGCAATAGTAATTTTATATTTCAAAAATTTAATTTTGAATCCGAATAAATTAACTTTAGTGGTAAATTTTGACCGCGCTATTTTTTTAACAGACAAATAATATTGTTTTCCGTACGTGTAGCTATGACTCGCAAACCTTTCGTGTCACGTTCGAAATCATACAAATATGATTTAACGATGAACAATGAGAATGTCAAATGTGATTCCATACTTGTTGGTTGCGATATTGTTGTATACATCAGTTAAAACAAATAGCATGTATCTCCTATGTATTTGATAGAAACCTTAATTGGCTTTTCTGTATAAAAAATATTGACGAAAAATGATTCGAAAATAATATCAATTTTCTTGAAAAAGTTCTGCAAATTGAGTTTAAAATTGTGATGGAGAACAAATTATTTATATTACCATGAACTGTATCAGTATTACGTGGATAATAAACATTGATAAAAAATAAAGAATGAAATTTTGCAGTTGTAATATTAAATAGAAATCGAAGAAATAATTTTTTTAATATTAACACTCCCTTTTTAACATTAATATATGATAGAGTAATAGAGTAATAAAATAAATGCAAATCAAAATAGATTTTCTAATTGAAGTATTACATTTTTATATACGAGTGTGTATATATTTGTCGAAAGCATTCGGTTGATTAATCCGTCTTTGCAAACAAAATATTTGTTCGCCAATCAAACATGCCAAGAATCTTTTGGAGATATGAAGAAATTTAATATTCAAGACGTACGACGAACATTTAGAATTCAAAAATCGTCTTCATGCAGCACAAAGGCGGAATGCGTTGGCGTGGGAATTGCATGAGGAAGTGTATAACGTACTAGTTGCATCTGCGGATAAAATTTTGTCGTCATAACATGCGGAATTATCTGCTTCGATTCACCTAGTTTCTTTATTTGTGCAGCAAGAAAAAAAAAAGTCTTGCATTGTATATTACAAATAGCATCGATTTCCAATAACAATTTATAACAGAAAACGTGTTTTGTGCAAAAATCCATTATACGACACATATACAAGAATAATATGATAATTTATGCTGAAAAACCACTTTAATATCATATTCCGGAGATTAATTAGAGTTGAAAATTTACTTTTGATATCGAAATAATGATTTCGAGTTGTTGTATAAACGATCATAATTGGGTCAGTGATTTATTCAGATGCATTACGTTTAAAAATCAACGTTTTATTTGTAATTGCTTAACATGGACCCGATTTTACATGACATCAATTTGTAGTCTTTTTTTAAATTTTTATAGTTGAAATAATATTGTGAAAGAATTTTTTTAATAATAATTACATCGTTGAATAATTATATAGACGAAACTAATAAGTTTCTCATTTCAAATGAAGTTTGTTTGTACTATATATTTTTGGCGTTATTTTGCTTTTACAATGCAAATGCACTCATTTCAGGTGTTTTTGATGCAAACACCTGTCAAGGATTACGTGCATGTTTCGCGGATGTTTAAAAAAGGAAAAAGTGCGAAAAAACAGGAACTTTATTCGTCATGTTTATCTTCTGTTCATTCTTTCGGTGCATTCGCAGTAGCTACGATTGCGCGCGGTTATACGAGTATGTACGAGTACTCGATGGCTTATGAGCCACCATATTCCGCGGTATGTTGCCGCATCGTCGTTCGATATGGTCGGCGGCACGACGACCGCCAGCGCAAATCGCGCGGCTTTCTATCGCCGCTATCTTTACACCCGGCACCGATACGGCTCCCCATAACAGTAAAGTATCGATATCGCCTAAAATAACCGGAACGTATGTACGGCCTTTGAGGCTGAAACTATATACTCGCGCAGGATCCTGAAGTTCGCCCAGTAACGTTTCGCCGTCGTCGCTATACGATTCCAAAGAGTAGAGACTGCAAGAGTATAGTTGGCACCTTGCTGCACGATTTCACGAGCGCTCTGAACGACACGTTCGATACGATCGATAGTTTGAAGATTTGCCACTTCCTTCCGAAGCCTTGTAAACTCGCTCAAGCCCCACAATCATACCTCATGGCACAAACTTAACGCAATAATCTGCAGCACATTGCGCACGCAATTTTTTACTCAGACAAAAATTAATTGTGAAAAGTTTTTATCTATATATATATATATATGTGTGTGTGTGTGTGTGTGTGTGTGTGTGTGTGTGTGTGTGTGTGTGTGTGTGTGTGTGTGTGTGTGTGTGTGTGTGTGTGTAGTGTAGTGTAGTGTAGTGTAGTGTAGTAATAAACAATATAAAATTGATTTCACGAAAAATCCTCTTTTTTTCATTTTGAAAAATTAATTGAATTGGTTTTTTCTTTAATGTTTCAGAATTTCTTTTGTTATCTTGTTTTGTTTCAATATATTAATATTTTTTTCATTACTTTATATAATACGAAGACTCTTATTGCTCTTTCTATTAATTTTCTGTAATATTTAATAAATTCTATTTAGCTGAGAGAAAAACAATGCAGCGTGATTAAGTAGAAAGGGTGCACGTTTGGGAAGCCATCTGCGGCGATACATCGTCTCGCAGAAAATATCAAGGGGTGGACAGATGATCGGCACGTGATCGCTTTATATACCTACGTGTTATGCATTTGCGAAATTGCGTCCGCAGGCAACGTGGCTCGCGGCTAGCAATGTTGAAATTTAATAGGTTATTGATACTTTTACTTTTTGGTATCAAATACCGCAAGTATTGGCATTTTCTACATATTCGATATTTTTCTCTTTTATAAATATTGATATTGATGTTGTCTGTGGTGCACGAGAGGCAAAGACCTGCTGAACAATTAAATTTAATCAATGAAAATTGACGCGAGACTCGGCGCATCTTTATTTAACGCTTCGATCGCATTCTGATCTTGTCCTTCAGCTATTTTGACGTTCGATTATCATCGAAGGTACATAAATCACCGATGATAAAAATACTCACAAGGGAACACAATCAAGTGCCTCTTCCTCCGATTTTAATAAACTTTAGATATGTTAAAGGTAAGAAATACGCATTTTTTAAATACGTGTGTTCTCTCTAAGGCATAAAACACTCTTGAATAAAAATTCGATTATTTTCTTTTGAAATAAAACATCGATGAAAAGATCATACAAGATAGAAGAAATATTTTAAATAAAAATTGAATAATTTTAAGAGTATTTTATAATAATGATAAAAATAATTCTTAAAGATATTCAATTTTTATTAAAAACATTTTTTTCTATCTTATAATATTATTCGCTTTGAGAGAAAAGAACCAACTTGTTTAAAAAGTTATTTTAATCTTTTAATGTACACAAAAAAATACGTGTCTCTTATTTTTGTCTTTAATAGTTTAATATATTATAACTAGCTTTTTTGCCCGCGCTCCGCGCGAGTTCAAAAGCTCTTGTTTTACGGACACACACACGCGCGCGCGCGCGCGCAACTTAAATGTTATTATGAAAATCAGCCCTTTATTTTTGTAACACACTTATACAGAAATTCCAGGCCTTTAGTTTTTAGGCCCAGAAAAATTGCTAAATTTTGAAACCAGCTGCATTAAGTTCGGAATACAAATGACGGAGTAGTTCGCGAACATACAGAAATGCAGACCCGGTACTTATATATAAGATATTTAATATTTCTATACTTTAATTTGAAGTTTATTATTAAAATCGGATACTTTATTGTGTTTTCTTGTGAAGAAATGCAGAAAGCAAAATATTAGTATTGTTTATACTCTATTTCGCATAATTAGTTTAATCAAATAACGTCAATTTTATCCTCAATTTACCCGTCTCTCTTCGTCCTTTTCTACACATCGAATCGATAGTCTGTACTAATGCTCGTATGGCGAAACTTGGGGAGCCGAGGTGCGTCGAGCCGAATCAATTTTCGGATAGCGAAAACCCGTAATAGCTCTTCGAAGATTCCCACGGCGAAGTTAAAGCGGGCTCTTCGTCAAATTTGCGCGAGCAGAGAGACGAAACTCGTGACTGCGCGGCTATTAGAAATCTACCTCTCTCCCCTCCTCCCCTTACTCTGACAAGACTGCCTGGAGATAAATATCGAGGCTCGCCTCCTGTTTTACGAGCATCGTATTAATAAACGCCGTCGACTTGGTGAGAAAAAAAAAAGAATAAGCTCGTCGCGATAAGCGACGCTTTTAGCGGCGACGTTGTATTAAACTTCGATTTCAGAGTATTTCGAGGGCGCATTCTTTTTCTGTTTTACGTGCTTCGCTTGGAAAGTTCTAATTGCAGTTGTTTGTCTTCCGCGTTACGACAGAATATATAGAGTATTCAGAAATTGTGACTGGAAGATTCAGAAGCGTATTCTTTTGAGCTTAGTATATACGTTTTTCTTGAACGATATTTAAATAAAGTAATGAAGTTATTTCTCTGTGAGAAACAAAATAATAAAATAATAAAAATAATACACACGCATACTATGAGATAAAAGTATTTTATAAATGATATAATAATAGAAAAATATAAATAAAAATACAAAATAACATTTTTATACAAAAATGTGTTTTCAAAGAAACATATTGTAATGAAATACACAAAATTTATTTAAAGTTGGAAAATTAATAACTGTATTTTTTTTTTAAGTTTTAAAAGTTTGGACAAACCTCAAATTTATAATTTATATGAAAGCTCAGTGTTTTGCGTTTGTCGTGTATTTACGCACATATTATGTCGAGAGTCTTCTAAAAATTGTTGTAAACGAATATGTTTTTAATATTTTTTATAAATTCATTGCGCTACATTATTATGAGATTTATTATTATGAAATATTAAACTAAATCTATATCCAATTTTTTCTTTATGATTTTTTATTTAACATTTTTATTATTTTGGTATAATTTTTAAAAAGGGATGTTAAAAAACTTTGCTTTTTCCAATTCATAATGCATTTTCAATCTTCTTTACCGTTCAAACTGTTCGAACTTCAGATATAACAAATCGGCATTACAGACTGATTATCGTTTAAATTAAACAAAATTTTGTCCTGACCTGAAATATTTAAATAGATGTTATTTTTTGCATTAAACTATTTGAATAGATTGAAGATACAATATATTCGAATCTTTTGTGTTAATTTTTCGTAGTAATCATATTTAATATTTTTCTCGGAAAACTGCGATGGCAATTTTTATTACTTATTATTTTTATTGTTATTTACTACGATACGCTATAATTGCTTCTTATAAAAATTTTTCGTTCATGTTTAATATTAGACAGGGCAGAGCACATTATTATGCATGAAATTTCTCGCGATTCGCATTATCGACAGCGATCGTTTCAGCTCGCTGAATCATGGCGATCTTAAAGTCTGCCCTTTCCACTCTAAGCTCCTATTTCCCTGGAAGCAGCAAATTCAATTTTCGCCATTCGATAATCATAAATACCAGACTCGAGAGGTTACATTATAAAATGGCGGACTCGTTCGATTCTATTGGATAATTATCGTGTAATATCCACGCCTGGAGGTGATATCAAATTTAGTCGAAATCGATTTGTGCAGTGGCACGCTGCGTCACTGAAGTTCAATGCGAATAACTGATATTAATCGCATTAAGTTAAATTATACCGTATTAATTTTAGTTTATGACGACACATAAAATCGAACTCCAGTATTAAATTAAATATTTTCGTATTCGTTTGTACTGTGTTTTAAAGTTGCTTCCGAAAGTTAAACTTTATCTAATTGTTTTGTTAAAACTTCCCATTCATTCCCATGTAATTTAATGGGGTATCAATAGGTAATACACAAAACCACAGTAATATAATTGTAATGTAGTTTCGAATGAAAAGACTGTACCGGTTGAATTTTTTTAAGCAATCGAGAATTAGAATGCCAGTGGTGGTGGAGCGCCAGTAACACAAATCAATCTATGTACCGGCAGAAAGTTCTTCGCTACTTCTCTCGTTGTACAATAGAATGCTTCGACCACTGAGTGCAATCTGCATTTAACAAGTGAATTTCTCTAATGTTTAAAAAAGAAAATTGCTTCCTCGTTACGTAACTTATTTCGATATTTCTATGCCGCATCTTTCTTCTACTGAAACACATAAAATCCATACCTGAGAATAAGGCTCCTCCTGGTACGGTGTCCTGCGATGGCACTCGTCGTAACACCTGGTGTCGTAGCCGCTAGGCGGCCGTGGATACGGATCTTGCGCCGCTACCGCGGCCGCGCAGCAGTCCGGGATTTGCGCCTGGTAGGTCTCGTAGGGACACTTCGCGTCGGGCTGGACCGGTCGCGGAGCCTGATGAACGCGCTCCTGCGGGCCACCTGCGTAACCGGCGCCAACGCCACCACCACCACCGCCGCCGCCGCCGACGCCGCCACCACCACCACCACCACCACCACCACCACCACCGACGCCGCCGCCGCCGGTGTGATGCATCGTCGTCGTCCACTCTCGCGGACCTCCTCTCGCCTGACCTCCTCGCACCACCACACCACCACCCTCCCCCGATCACTGCATCCTAATGCCGCGTGGCGCGCGATACGCGATCGAATCCGCGGCTTCGGCGAGCCTCGTCTCTGTCGCGCGGCCCTCTTCGCACGGGTCCATCTTCCACTATACCACGCGCTCCCTCCTACCCTCTGCGAGCGCGTCGAATCCCCCTAGCCCATCTCCAGCTCGTACTACCTGCGTGTGTTATATTATCGCGTGTGAGGAGAAGCTCGCGTGCGTTCGGGTGCATCAATTCGTCAAGTGGGAATGCATCGCTCGGAATGTCCCCCGCCGCGCTCGACTCGATGCGCCCGCATATCCCACTCAAATTAATGCACCGCATTACAACCCGGACTAGTTGTAACTCCGGGCCATCCGTATCCTCTCTTAACTGCCGAAAGTAAACCGCCGAGCTCTCCTCTTTACCTACTTTGCGCGCGTATCTACGAGTCCAAGGAGGAGGATGGGGGGGGAGGAAGGGAGGAAAGGGAAGGGGCTTTTTTTGCGTTATTTACTCGAGCACTTTTAATCTTACTCCCTTCGGGCGCTTTTTCAGCGTCGTCCTGTAGCGCGAGCTTTTAGATACTCGTACCCGCGGAACGGCGATGCTCGATCAACGTGCCAGACTTGATCCACCCATTGATCTTCTCTGACCCCCTCCCCCCTCCTTCCTCCCTCCCTCCCTCCCTTGTCCGGCGAAGCGCGCGGTGTTGCTGTGTAAACTAATGAGTTTGCAAGAAGTGGGATGAAGAATCGATCCTCTCTTGGCGGATGCAATTTTGACACGTTAAGAATGCTAATGCACGGCAGCGGGCATTCTCGTAAGCTGCTTTCGTGACCGTCTGTCTTGCAGCGCGCCGACCGTGAGGATATTCCCGTTCATATCTGATCCGCGATGAATTTTCGAGAGGATTATCCGGGGGGGCTGTTCCATTCGAAAATCCATCCGCGCGCGCGCGCGCGTCTCTTACGTGAAATAAGTTCCGTCTCTTTGGAAGCCACACGTGCTTTCCTAATTTAAACTTGCACCGTTCGTGCGGTCTTGGCGCACGGGCTGATACATCCTCGTTATAGATCTCTAGGATATATCGGTTATGCGCGGGAGAACTAAGTTGGATGAAGTGTCTGTGCACGGACCGTAATTAGCGCCTCTTAATTTATCGCGCAAGGGCCATACAAGCGCGCCCGGATGAAACTTTGATGTAGCGATAGAGCACCGTGCATATACAGGCGACACCGTGTAAAGACCTAACGTGTCTATTTGGGGCACGCTGGCGTGCCTTTACCGCGGCTTTCGGATATGTTAATCGCGAAAGGTGCACCAGATCGATCGTCATATTTAGAACAACTATTCCGCTCCCGTTTCTCCCTCTCTGTTCGAATAGCTGCATGCAGCTCGATTAGCGTTACGAAACAAAGATGATATAAACTTGCATGATACCTGAATAATATACATTGAGGAAACACGGTCATGTGGAATTTAATCCATTTGCATTTCCAATGACCTATATTATCTTTATTATTGGCATATGAAAGTCTAAATAAATGATTCATATACTTTTGAGAGAATTAAAGGTACTATCACTTGAGTTTTGTTTCGTTAAATTAAAATAAAATTTTCTGTATAATAACTTTACTCTGCGCGTGTATTTGCTATTTTTTAAATCTTTCTTTTTGTAAGATAAGTCTAATTATTATCTATTAATGCGAAAGCGTCATTTTTAATTGTTATAATGATAATATAAATGCAAGAAACAAATAAAGTATACGAGTCGTGTTCTCCATTGTATACATGAGCGGACGAATAATAACTGAAATTTCTAGGCATATTGTTGGACTTAATGACTGAAAAAAAAGTATAACGGTTGTGTCAACCTCTGATACAGAAATGAAATATTTAGTTTCCGTTCTGTTTGTTCACAAAACAAAATGTTTTGTTTTTTATAAACCGAAGTAAAAAAACTTACAATAAATTTTAAATGTCAAATGAAATTTAATATAAAAAAATTTTGTTATTTATAACCAATGAATGCTTTTGCAATTAAATGTCGATGGAATTTTGTGCCGCCCCGCGTGCGTTAAATATTTTAAAATTAATTAAATAATGTCATGTAGCGTTTCATTTATCTGGTTATAACAAGAATGACATTATTATTTATCTCTTATTATAAACGCTGATTAAAAACTCGTAACTAAAATAATTATTCTGTTTTTGTTCTTATCAAGATTTCAATTAATATCGTTATTATCTCGGCCTTAATACCTCGTCTGGGCTACCTATACATGCCGATATTAAATTAATATATCGTTTACTATCATAGTTATAGATAGTAGATCGGTTAGATGTAGACACTAGCAACGTTATATCGAGCAATCATTGTCTTTTATGATCTCGATTAAAGGGATCGCTTTGTAGGTTCCTGTAATCCGAACTTAATCCGTACAGTATCTATGAGATGACATTAGTACTGGAGGAGGGGGGGCTTTAACTCGCGAATCGCTCCATCATTTCACTCAGATACCCATTTGAAATCGATCAATGATATTAATACACGTGCAATTTTTCACCTTTTGTCATCCGCGTTATTTCTGCGTGAATTACGCGATTGCAATTTTCATATCCATTTAATAAATTAACAGAAATATTATTTATTAAATTGTTTAATATTCGAAATAAAAAAGAGAAGCAGAAATCGTGCGAAAATCACTAATTGTTTCATAATCATAAGTGGAAAACGTTATCATGATTTGTGAAACTCAATTTCTATCTGTAAAATAATATAATATCATAATATAATTATGCAGAATTATGAAAGAACAAAAAATAGTTTTACTAAAGCATCTAAAAATTTAGTTGACACAAATCTGAGAATAATTTTGTTAGATCCTCAAAATAATTATGTAGAACGCTCAAGCTAGTTGCCAGAGTGTCAAAACTTTTTACAACGTTGCTTATCATGCTTGAACGTTCTTTATAATTACTTTGATGGTCAAACAATTTATTTTCATATCTAAATAGTTCAGCTAAATTTTCAGATACTTCAACAAATTTATTTTTTTTTTTTTTGTTAGAAATAAAAATCGCGTTTTTTCTCTTGACGATATGAGGAATATCGCGAGTGTATATTGACCTGTCGGAATTATTAGAAATAAAAAAGTGAGAAAAGCTATTGAATTAAAGCATTAATAACTCATTGTGAATTTAAACTCGATTTTTCTCAGATCAACGCGAATAATTACATATCTCATTGACGCGAATTGAAGTCTTCTGACGTATGATATCAATGGACTTTGATCATATATTCAATACATCTCAAGATCTCTTTCGCAGTGATTCGGCAAGGCGAACTTTCGCGACTGATACTCGAAGCAATCTCATTATTACCCACAACACCTATTCGCTCCGAGTAACACGTTTCCTGTGTCGGAAATCAAAAATCCCTTCGCAAATACTTCGGAAGATATCAACGGCGGTTCTACCTCCGCTGTATCGCAGACGGCATAACTTGTTTCGACCAACAAACGCGAACGTGCTCGGAACTGCGAATCCGTTGGTTCTCTCGAGTGAATTAGACGTTGCGGGAAGGTATCGGAGGAAATTTTTTACCAGTGCAAACGCGGATTCCAAAGAATTTAAAACACTGCTCCAATATACAGAGTTCCCTCGATCTCTATTCTTTCTTATTGCGGTAGGTATGAAAGAAATATAATTCAACGGCAGATTCGAGTAGTGTTAATTCTTAGTACAACTATTTATTTTTTAGTATTATCCCTTCCATCCTTTATTAATCACAGAAATAATTTTGAGATTATTTAAAAAAGGAATTGATCCGATATAACTTCGAAATAAAACGTTTCTTGCAAACTAATAAAGTACTTTAAGCGCAGTTAAGTAAAAAAAATTCTTTTCCTGACTTATTTTGTACTTTCCCGATTTCTATTCGGGAATTTAAACATTATGATACATCCAATCTTAAAAGCCACCGCACAAGCTTTTTCGTAACGCGTTACGTTACGTTACTCCGCAAACCTAAGTTTGTACTTAAAATTAAATCTTAAATCAACGCACGAAGAAACTTTTAACATAAGTTTTTAAGTTTTTACGTTAAGGATTTCTTTGTGCGTTGATTTAAGTTTTTAATACAAACTTAGGTTCATATGGAATACTTAACGTAACGTAACGCGTTATGGAAGAGGTTGTGCGGTGGTCCTAAGTATTTAAAAATTGTAACAGATGGATTTTTTAGGAAAAAAAAAAAAACAAATTATTTAGCGTCGAACCTTCTTTGATTCAGGTATCTTATTATTTCACATTTCGCATAATTCACGAGTTAAACGAATGTTGAATGGTGCACTATTCAGCATTGGTTCAGCAATGGTAGAATTAGAGTGGGCCTACACAGCCTCTGCACAACTACAAACACACGCGCGCGCAATCCAGCCACGAGCTCTCTCCCGGAAGCCCCGGTTCGATCACGAATTCAGTGTGCGCGCGCGTAGCGGTCGCGCTCTCGCTCTCCCGCCGGTAGGATTCGGTTCCCTTTTGTTTTACTTCGCCTCTATGACCGTTTCCCATGGCGCATTCTCGGGACGACGGCGGGCGGTGCTTTCCGCGTACGTGTTCTTGTTCACGTATTTCCGCCTTCCGCGAGATCCGTCCGCGGCCGATAGCACGGAGCACCGTATGAGAATCGAGGTTCTCGTTCGGGCACACTCGATGATAGGCGAAACGGCAGCACGGGGGGATGATAGGGCGAAATGGTAGGGCGAGATACGGTACGGAGAGCTCGTTGAGAACTGCGACTTCTCGCGCGCGCGTACTGTTTTATTCATCGTCCGTAGTCACGACGTAGTGTTACCTGACCGGTCCGTGTATTCACGGTCGATTCCACAAACACTCGATTAATCGACCGGAACCCCCCATTTCGCTATTCTGAAACTCCCGGGGCCCGGAAGCAATCGCGTCTCTCGTCAATCGACGCTCGTTCCACCTGTCATTAGCGAATCTTAAATTATCACTTCTCGTTTATTTTAATATACGCACGGAATATTTTTTCCCCCCGTAAATATTGAGGAATGGAGAGATTTCTCTGCTTTTTTTTTTTCTTAAATTACTGATTAATTTGCGGTTTTTCCCGTAACAAAAATATTGAGGCTGAAGTGATTGACTATCAAGAAGTTTCAAAGAGTTAAGCTTTTGGATTACAAGCAAAATTATGTTTTACTTGTCCGGCAACTTTTAGAGAACTTGATAGAATTTCAAATTCAGTTACCAATATTTAACGTAGGAATTTCAAGCGTTGCGAAGAAGAATAACATCTGATAAAATTCTCGCGTTGCAAGAAGGAAAAAAAAGGTCGTCTTCAAATTAGACGAAGTATCCGAAAGTTGTCGCGGAAGAGTGCCTCCGGAACATTTTGTATATTTACAAGAATCTTAAGAATCACCGAGATTGTCGATAGAGGAGCTCGTTAGTAATAAGACGACTCCAGGCGCGCGCAAACTTGGGGGAAAGTTTCAATGGACCGTCAAAATCTTTCCGGGCAGCTTGAAAGCCCGATCGGAATGTATTTTGCCGACATTTTAATATTCCATGACGGTAACGTGACTACGTACTGACGTACCGTACGTCTGCTTACGGATTTTTATGCGCCCTTCGTGCCGCTGTACGTCACTAGGGTCATACGTTGCGCTTTACAACTGAAGTTTAATAAAATATCTCGGACGACGTAGCACATTTAACCGCGGCGCGCTCGAACACTTTCCGTCGATATTGTAAAACTTTTAGGGTTGAGCTTCTTTACGTGGCTTGCATTACGATCGGCGTACGTGCGCGCGATTTTTGCGGGGTCGTGAAGCATTAATCGAACCTACAATAACAGACTGAAATGTGGCTCCGGGAAGAATGGGTTGATAGCTTATAAAGTAAATTATTTATATTTGACGGAAACTTGTAAATGTTTCTTACAAACAAGAGTAGTGTAATGAAATAAATATGAAATAATTAAAAAAAAAACTTATATAATGTTACTATATTTAATCGTGTAAACAATTCTCGTCGAAAACGACTGTGTTTTATAAATTTTCAGGATTTTGATTGCAAAAAAATATGATGATAAAAGCTCTTGAATGAAAGCTGTATAGGATTTATTTGATGTAACAGCTTAAGGAATGATTGCACTCTTCTTTTTAAATAAATAGATAATAGTTTCCTTATCAGTCTTACATTGATATCATTTATTGTAACAAAATTTGTAATATAATTTAGGAAACTCGGTGAACTTTATAAAAATTTTGATTTAATCTTTATAGTAATTGCATATATGTACATACAATGAATATAAAATTTTCCGCAATAAATTTTCTTTTATGAACATATAAAATTTTAGTATAACATTGCATAATTACATTATTATCAGCTACATAAATTAATCAAAAATTAACATCAGTTGTATTTTTTTTCTAAATTGTTGATTTAAGTTTTTTGATTTTTGATTTATTATTTCTGATTTTTTTAAATTGGCACGCACAAAACAATAATGTAACTAATATATAGAATATGCCTTATTCGACCATAGCTGAATCTTCGTGCTGATATTTACTTGTGTGTGATTTTACCACATATATCTTTTAAACATTTACTGAATTGTGCGCCAAATATACTTTTCGATATTTAAAATAATACAGAACGTTTGTCTATATTACTTATCTTCCATTTATTTTATATCTTTATTACTGTTATATTGAATGAAAATATAAACTATTGATGTGGTTTAGATATCTGGCACGCATTTAACAACTTTCTTCTACATATAATAATAAAAATCATACAAGAGAGACATGCAATCGGTCCTTGGGAACAAGCGTGAACCTGTTGCACGGATTGATGCTTCTTATTCTTTTTTGGGGAATAGAAAAATATCTCACTACGAAACTATTATACCCTCGCCGTGAATTTCACCGAGGTGGACGATACGAGGGCAATGTCACGACTTGGCCGAGGCAATTTCGTCGCCGTGGCGAAATTGCCGTTAGATCGGGCAGATAATTTTCTCTCTTCTCTCCGGTGGATCCAAGGATGGGCCCGCCGGAGCGAGAGAGGAGTCTTCATCATTTAAGGACGAACCAGGCGCCCGGTTCTTCGTCGGACGCGATCATCAATCTTCGCGAGGCAAGGGTAACACGTTCATCTCCCAATTACGAGGCCTCTTCCTTCCTAGAAGGAAGATTTGCATCTCGGAGATAGGTGCATCTTTTGGTTGGAATCGACTCCTGACTCTAGAAAGACACTCTACACGTTTATCATGGAGAATATCATTTCTGTTCCAGAATGAATGACATTCATGATGTTTCAGTTCATTTATTTGCATGAATATTTATGTGCAGCGTATACATTTATGATGAAACACTGTAAATTGAACTAAATTTCAATACGAAATGCAAAAAAGCATATATTAAGAAGAAAAATTAGGAAAAATTATTTTTATTGAAAATTTAAATGTGTGAATTACGTAAGCGGTGTGTTGATTGTTAAATTGTTTCCATATGCCATATATAGCGTGCGCGTTCTTAATTTTCTAGAAAAATAAAACCGAGGGAAAAAGCAAGATTTTTTTTTTAAATACGAAAAAATACGACTACAATAATGATAGCTAATTTTATTGGTGAATTTTTTACTTCTCAAAGCTCTTAATGTGACAGAAATTTTAAAACCATTGTTGTAGAGAACGATAAAAGTTATATTTTAAAAGAAAAAAATCCGGAAAAATATGACAGGGAAAGGATGAAAAATAACTTTTTTGCAAAATTTTGCAGAAATTTTCCGAACCAAGAAAACTAGTTATACATCAATAATATAATAATAATGATAATAATCCCTCGATTACGACTGGAGTGCATGCGACGGCACAATCATGCCCAGAAACTTCCTGTTCCGAAGAAATGGAAATGGTCACGGAGGGAAGGAAAGAAGTCCTTGTTTCACAAACTACAAGTGATGTTTGCACAAACAGAATGGTCTCCAGGAAAAACTGTATATTACCGGATACTCTTTTTAACTCGTTTAAACGCGGGGATCAGTTAGAACAACATATTGCTGTATAAAAGAAAGAGGTCAACTATTATTGCAAGTTTTATGCTACTTACGATCTTATACAACGACGTTGGACAAAGAGTGAAAGGTTGGATAGAAGGCACAAGCCCTGCTTCTTCTTCTTTTTAGAGTTCAATGAATAAAATAAAGATCATTGATTTTACATAACATTGGTATTTGGATAATTTGGTAATAGTAAATATATTGAGTGAAATAATATGAATTAAATATTTGGTTAATAGAATCGAATTCTCTTTTTAGCGTGTATTCTCATTGATTGATATAATTTTCTCGTCTCGTTTCGAAACTATTCGTGTGTCCCACTTGTATGCGGCAGTCACTTGACGAAGGATCACCTTACATACGTCTTTGCCAGGGCGTAATCTCGCAACCTAGACGGATCCTGATCGCGACCCTACACGCACAATACGCACGTGCACGCGGGAGATATACCGTCGTCGCTGCCATTACGTCGATAATGACATGCGGCGACGTGTTACGCTCCGATTATAGATCGGCGCTCTACACGAAATCCGTGTCTGCAAATCTGCGACGCGGGACATGGCTGCGATATGTAATCGCTGGAAAATTAATTTTCAGTTGTCAAAGCTATGTTGAAGTGAATTTTCCATAAAATTCAATGTTAAACGCTGTAACGCAAATGAGCTGTTTGTTTTCAAAAGCTGTCTAAAATTTGCATTTTAAAAATCGCATCTGCATTGTATTTAAAAATTAAGAAAGATTTAATGTTTCGGCGCAAATTATCAGAACGGAATTGTTAAACGGAATTAATTGTGTTAAACGGGAAATCATTACATGGAAGTTTATGCGCTTACTTACCATTTATGTAGTAATAACAGAGTAATGCATAGGCATGCTGCGTGTGTCATAAGAATTATATTATTACGCCGTGGAATTAAGCTCGCAATTTTCCGGCAATAATACAAATGACACCCACCACCTCCCACTAAAAATTAAAATTAATATATATCCGCGTATACAATACATCAGAATTTCCCAGCGGTCTATTTCCCGGTTGTAAATCGAATGAATCTTGCAATGATATCTTATTTGAGCGGCGATCCCCATATATTACATACGATATATAGCGTATATCATATACCTCGCTTGCTCGGGATGTAAATATGTAATGCGGCAAATATTATCTGACAAGCCATGTACAACTTTTTCACCGTCAACTTGTCGCGGGAATATATCGATACTGTAATTTACATATCTGAAATTACCCGCGGCGCACTATATCACACTTATCAATGATGCAAATCGAAAAGCCGCGTTCGCGCAAAATCGTATGTAGCACAATTGAAATCTGCGATGATTCACGATCGGACATACGTTTCGCTCCGGGCGCATATTATAGACTTTGTTAATTTAAATGATAAGCGCAGATAGAGACAGGCGCTGCGCTTGCTATGATCGTATCGTTCTCGTCACAAATTGCAAGGCTCTCGTATCTCCCGGTATTTTGTAGGTCGCGTGTGTTATCCGCCTTTCTTCGACGCACGCTAGAACAGCCCGTCAGCTATCCTTTTTTTCCGATAAGAAAAGACTCCGCGCTCCTGACAGAACGATCAGTCAAGATCGAGCGGGGCAAGACGTTCATCCAGCGCCAATTACTAAGCTTCGCCTCTGAGAAGAAGTAACAATTTGCCTCCGTCTTCTTTGCCCCGGCGTTTCTTCAATGTATTTTGAATTTTGATCAATGAATGTTTGCGATTAAATCCGAAGTGAATTTTTGTTTATTATATTTCTCTCTCTCTCTCTCTCTTTTTTCTCTCAATTCGTAGTCACGGTAACGTCCGCCAGTTTTCTCGGGTAAATTTTATCAGACGGAAGAAGAAAAACAACAAGGCTGTAATATAATATCCCGCGATCGCGCAACGCATCAAAACTTGAATGGGAAATTTCAGCCGAGGCTTTTCGCGAGGCTCGATTGTAATACCGAGTCGCGATCGCAGATCCTACGAGTTCTCTACAGCGAACTATGCCGATAAGTTTGATTAATTACGGAACGGCTAGGCACTCGCGCGCGGGCGCAGCAGGATTATCCGTTTTCAGGGGAAACGCGAAAACGCGTCAGATATTTCCAATAATTCGCCGTCTTCGCAACGCACGAACGGGAATCCTTTGTCTTCCGTTCCGTGCGGCGTCTATCGACCGACCCATCTATCGCCCGGTCTCCTAATTTCGTTTCTATTTATTTTTTTTTTCCCTCGCACGACCTATCGCATCATAGGCGGATGTATGGCAAAAGCCTCATCGATCTTAGTTACGAAAGTTTAAACATAAGAAGATCTGAAACGCGCTATCCGTTAATTACACGTTTCTCGAATGGCGTGAAAGACGGTTTTATGGCGGGTAAAACGTTAATTTCTACCGAGTCGAAGTGCATGAACCCACCTATATTGCACTAATGACCCTCTCGTCGGAATCAGCAGATACGGGAGCGGTATTCTCATCGCGATGATATATTACGTTATCTTAATCTACGGACTGTCTCGAGAATCGCGTATCTTTTTGTCCGTCTTCTTTGAATTATTCGACAAGGCTTACAATCCCATTTATTCCCATCACCGAAAAAAAAATTGTATTCTCGAAATAGGAGCACTACGATATTTCGCAAGTTCTCTCGACACATATTCTTAATGAATAAGAATATATTTATCTTTTCTTTATCCTCTTTGAAACTGAGAATAATATTCTTTCTAACGAACAATAACATTTTATATTTCATTTGACGTTAGAATTAAATATCTACCACTAATCTATCCTTCAGAAGAATTTCCTCTGAAGTCAAGAAAATTGTTGTCCATTTTAGAAAAAAACATTACGTAAATCAGAGGGAAAATTTTTTTCTTAAATTGAAAATATAATTTTTTCGGTGTAAGCTTGGAAAAAATTCGTTTGTCCTCTCTTCTTAAGAATCCTGTTACGTTTGATACACTCGTACAGCTTTCGATTATTACATTGCAGACTTAAAAACTCAATTTTTTTTGTTTTTACAAACTCGTTGATAACCTTTCGATTCGTTTTGAACACGATCGTTGAGTACGTTCGCAATAACTCGTCACTTGATCTCGACGTGAGCGCGCTGCGAGAGGAGATGGTTCATTTTTTATTTTTTTGCCCCCCCTCGCATTAAAAGCTCAACTTTGATAGCTTGGGGTCTATATCCGCGCTTTCATGATGTCGCTATATCGCTCGTGTCGACGGAATGAAGTCGCGAAGATACACCGATGGCAGTAGGTCCTTTCGCGAGATCGTTACGAGATCTTTACGAGTTCCTTACAAGTTCGTTGCGAAGAACGAGGAAGGAAAAGAGGAAACAGAGAGAGAGAGAGAGAGAGAGAGAGAGAGAGAGAGAGAGAGAGAGAGAGAGAGAGAGAGAGAGAGCCGTATGTACCTACATCCCTATGCGCGGATGTATATGCGAATCCTGTTTATCGAGTTCGCGTTTCTCACAGCGTTGCTCGCTTCCGCCGTTTTAGGACGAACTAGACACGAGCGTCAAATAACACGAAATGGCATTCTCCGCTAGATACTAACTTCCGAGAGAACATCTGTATCGTCCCATTCTATCGGCATTTTTTCTTCCCTCTTTTTTTATTGCTTTCACCTTTTTTTTTGCAATATGCGCAATTTCCGCAAGCACAATTGCAAAAACTATCTTAATAGATTCGACGGATATTCCTTTTTTAGAGAGGTTCGTTATTCGGTGTCTTTTTCTAAACCTTTTAGTGTTTACGACATCGTGTGTGTATCGTAAAAACTATACGAATAAAATTGTTGCTTTTACATGCTTTTTTTATTTTTAAGCATTTAAATTCCATTCTATGTAAAATAAAAAACAGGTCGCAAATACGAACGCGGCGACAACCAAACAAAAGCGCAAAATAATACCATTGACGTTTTTGATTTGCTGTCGCGCCCACAATTGAGACTTACTACTAGCGTTCTACATCTTATATCGAGTAGCCTTAAGAGAGCCGAGACATCGCTGTAATTGAATATGGTATTAGAAAGAATCTAAAGTTCAAAGTAAGGCAAAGGATATCGAAATGCAAAGAAGTAGTCGGGAGATGTAAGCTGCATAAAAAGTAGCTACGGAAGCTACTTTATACCTAACAAGAAAAGAATCAAAATACTTTAGTTTTTTCCATGATGAATTCCATTTGCATTTGTATATAAAAGGTGTCCCGAGATTTTCGAATCAAGATGCTGTACTAAGTATAAGATTTTCCAAAAATTAAATAAAATAGTTGTTCGTAAACTTTTACTTCAAACAGTAATTTTTCAGAGATGAGTGAGGACTCGTCAGTCACAGATTAATCTATGGCGCGACTGTCGTGACATGCAATTGCCTAAACGTATAATTTGTGATAGATCAGCTTTATGCGTCAAAAATTATTAAAAAATAAAAATGTAAAGTAACTATTTTATTTTCTCGCTACAATATTTTGACACGCGAATTTCGGGGCACCTTGGGTAATCAAGTATCTACTCCCGGGGGAGCGTGCAGATATCATTTACCCAAATAAAATTAAATGTCCGCCCGGATAACGTAAACTCTATTGATCGGCAATAAGCTTTTTCCTTCTACTAAAAGGAGGATTCGCGTAATATCCCTGCTTTTTCTGTGCAAGCGAAACGCAAAACTCTCTCGCAGCTCGCTTGCGCGCTCGCGATTTCAGAAACGGCCACGTGACTCGCAGCCCGATCCGCTCGAGTAAGAAACTCGAGGATATTTCGCGGGAATTCCCGGGAATCCCGCCGATAACTCTCCCCGTATCTGCGCTGACTCGGCCATTTCTCCGCTTCCGCGAGTACGACATCCGCGAGAAGTCCGATAAAATGGAAAGCAAGAGAGTGAGAGAGAGAGAGAGAGCGAGAGAGACGTTTATTTAGCGCGATGCAGTTTCCTGGGCTCCTTGAAAATGGAGAATATAAGACATGTTTGTGTAAAACAATATTTCCAATGATATGTACAATATTTCTAAATCTGTATAAATAATGTAACATGCACGGCTAATGTTGTTCTCCGGTCAGTAGAAAAGACGACTTTTCTAGTTACCACAACGATCAAGAATTGAATTCCTTCCAGTTTGTGTGTCTATTTCAGACGACTTTATCTTCATTGATACTTTATTGATACGAAAGATCACAAGCTTAGTGCACTCGTACTCTGAATCTTTCACACGTATTTTTGTCGTTCCGCGAGTGTCTCGAAGAAATCGACGACGGGGCTTACTGTAATTCCGTTTGAACCTCACCGAAGTTGTTATACGGCAAATGGAACTGGAGGACTGCCTCGTCTCTCGAGGAAAAGGGACGTGCATCGTCGTCCACCTCCGAAGATCAAATTCGACCTCGCGACGATGGCTCGGGCGCGTCGCATGAATAATAAACCTCTCAATCGCGGATTATTATAAAATCCGATCGTCAGTCTCGACACGGTCGTATTTTTAATTGTAGGACGTTAGATCGCCGGACGAGTGGCAGAAATAAGCGCGTCGATCGATCGAAAACCGTGCCGTGTACACATTGCGGTAGATTTTAATTTTTCAAAAAGCAATCAGGGGGAAGCGCGAGTATATTTAACTCGATTTCAACGTTGTTGTACATGAAAACGTTGGTTTTCTCTATTTCGATGATCTTTTAATTTTGGTGATATCGAATATACGTTTGGCTGAAACAATTCCACGCGAATACCTCACTTCTCCCCCCCCTCCCCCTACAATCCCGTCTAGATGATGCTCGGAAATTTTAGACTCGAAAATGATTTTCCGTACAATCAACATTGAATTACAATTGTAATAAAATGTTAATTGTTACGAAAAATTAAAAACTCATTCGGAAGAATGAGATCCAATTTTACAAATAAATGTACCACAATTCGGCGCGATGTGCGCTAACGAATCTCGCGAAGAGATATTTGTATTTTGTGAATTGTCGCGCGAGACCTCGAGTTTGGAGATCCGATTCATTTTGCATGCGCCAGTCAAGAATAAATCAAATAATCCGACTTTTGCGATACATTCGTAAGCAAATTCGAGATTGTTTGAAATCGTTGCCCTGGAAAGTTTCATGCGAATACATTTAACAGAACGATCGAGCCGTGAAGACCTATCGAGCGGAGCGATAAATCGCCAGGGAGAGACACGGAAGATCGGGAGAGAACGTCGGGGAGTAAAGCAAGATGAATGCCAGGAGTGAGAGACAAGAAGGAAGAAAAAGATCAACGACGAAGAAGAGGTCACACTTGAATTCGGCGTGCGGAAGAACGATGGCGCGAATCGATATTCGCCGAGTAGCGACTTCATCGCCGAGTGTCGTATGAAGAATTTGTGGACGATAAACACCCTGACCAATTTATCTTGTATATTTGTATATAAATCTGTTTAATATCATTATTCAAAAACATCAACGTTCTCAAATTTTAGCAATCGGTTACTTAAAAAGATTAATTATTTAGAGCAGAGATTTCCAAAGTGTAGATCGCGAAAAAATTTTTGGCTGCGGTAGGAATCGAAATCAAATTTTTAAATAAACTCCTAAACAATTATTAAACTCCTTGAATATGAAAATGATTTACTTTGATGTGACGTCAAAAATATCGCAAATATGAGCACATTAAAAAAATATTTCTACCTCATATTTTGAGAAATGTGCTTTAGAGACTTCAACAAAAAATTAAAAAGTAAAAGGAATAAAGGGATATAAATAAATAATTAATTTATCCTCTTTCTCCCGCATTTTCATAATCCCTAAGGATAGATATCCCTAAGGTCGCAGATGTTTGTCATTTTAAAAAGTGGGTCGCGATTCGCATAAGTTTGGGAAACTCTGATTTAAAGGAGAATCGTCAATACGAATATAAATCTTCTGAAAAAGCGACACTCTCTCATTTTTCATATTGCATTTTACTAATGCTAAAAAAATGATGTGCTTAGATGTGTTTGCAACAGAAGAGTTTTCCATAGTTTTTGGTGCGCTAAATCCGTAAATAAAAAAAATATATAAACACATATTTCTAAAATAAATATTCATATTTTTAAAAACAGAAACCAATAATATATCTATCTCTTTAAAAGGAAGTTCAACAGAAATTTTATATGATGTTGAAAAATATCCTATTTTTCGATTCGCTGGGAATCCTGTAATCCCTCGGGAATATAAGAATATAAATTTCGGAAACATGCGTTTCCTGTACATACACGCGCGCGATCACTTCTTGTCGTAACAGTTTGACAGCGTTTAATCGTTAATTAGACGTCGTTAAGTTTTATTAGTAATTGGATAAGTTTGCAAAGACGGCGAAGGCTCGGGACACAATGCGTGCGCCGTCGTACGCCTGGCGAACTTCGCGCTCGCGAGACGATGAACTCGACAATGCGACGACGATTCACTGCTCCGAGGATGAACGTATTTACTTTCGAGCGTTTTCCTATTCCGCCTTTCAGTACACCTGGCAACAGTCTATTACGCGATATCGACAGACGTTGAAACTGCACGGCTGTTTCAACGTGCGCGAGACAGACGGGCTCGCGAAAATCTCGCCAGTATTTTCGAAACAATTTCTCGCTCGTGCAGCCTATGTCGTCACAAACCCGTGGACTTTCATATTTTTACTCTGTCACGTTACCAAAGATACTGTCTTTCAATTTCGTGGAATGCAGTTTTTTATTGCGATTAAGATCTTCAAAAAGTTTGAGGTTTTCATTTAATATTAATCGTTAAAATTAATTTACGAAATTTAATATTTAGATTTTTAGATTATAGAGTTTCACAATATATTTAATATCTAAATTTTAATCTCACATGATAGATGTCTGTACTTCTTTTATTTTACCATTTCCTCTAGATTTTCTTGCGTTCCTAATTTCGTAATATTCGACCGAAGGAATTCACGCTTGTCGTGCAAATTTCACTCGGCTTTCCGCAGGTCGCGCGAAGGAGAGCTCGCGACGGACGCGGATTTCCTCGCGATTTCCACGTGCTAACGAGCTCTGAGTTTCTTGCGTGAAATATATCGCCATAGTCGTGCTTAAGCGGGTTGCGGTAAGGTCTGTAGGCCATTTCCTCAAGAACTCGGAGTTTCCACCCGATTTCTCCGTCTTGTCCATGGCATTTTCTTTCTCTCTTTCTCTCTCTCTCTCTCTCTGCGGCTCTCCTTCTTTTCTCAACTGAGCTCTCGGAAAACGAAGCGTGAGAGAGCCGCGTGCTCGCGACGTGATAAGCTCCATTGGAAAATCGCTATTAATCCTCGTATCTCCAGATCGAGCATCACGTTTAAAACGGAAATAAAACAATTCCGCAGTTTATGAAGCTTATTTCATACACGGCTTGCTATTTTATAAATTAGAGATCCTGGCAGAAAAAAATGGCTCGGAAAAATGAATCAGTTGGATTTTAATGCTCATGAATCAAATTTGTTATCTAGCCTTTATTATTAAGACCCTCATTTCCTCGCTCCCCTCGTGTGAGATGCGTTAATAGTGCTTTCCACGAAAAATGTGGAACTCCGTGCAGCATCTGGCGATATTTCAGTGGGTCGAGGTAACTTCAAAGCCTGCGGTTTGCAAACTGCCCCAACTTTAGCCCCAACTTCAGCAGAGACAGGTTCCCTTTGCACACGCTGTTCGATAATCGCGTAATTAGATAACACTGTCTATAATCGGTATCTATTTAGCGCTTGCCACTTTAAAGCATGTTTAATGTATCGCCGAAGTAGATTAAATCGTTTACGTGAAAAAAAATTGTATCGCAAACTGTGTTTGGCTATATTTTACCTACCACTTTTAACGCCGGGATAAGTAGGGAAAGATCGCCAGTACCGACATGTACTTTGTTTGTGGATTATATTTCTTAAACAAGAATTAAAAATAAAACTTTAAAAACATAAACACGAAGTAGAAAGTGTCTTTTATTAAAATATTTTATTCATTTACTATATGACTTTTAATTTGCAAATGTTCATGGTACTTTATCGCAAGACACTTATACTTTGCCCAACGTTCCAAAATGAATTTACTTAAAAGTAACAGCATGCAGTTTCAATTTTATTCAGCGAAAAGCAACACGTGTCTTTACTTAAGTAAAGTATCCTTCTCGCTAAGTATAACGACAAGTTTGAAAATAATTATAGGCTTGAGTGACTTTTAAGATCAAAGCGATCTCGATTTAACGTCGTTGAATGTGTAACGTAGATAGAGATCATGAAACAGCGTTTTACGTACGCGTGTCGAGTTAGGTAAAGTTTCGGAATTGAATTTTATAAAGCGGGAAGTCGATAGTACATTGAGCGCGAAGGAAATTCGAATCATATTTTATGCTCCAAGTATAAGACACGTTAACTATAAACGCCACGAATCCGTCTTTTTACACATTTGTTGCGAAAAATTGCCTTTTCCCGCATGATTAATGAAAGCAATGAAACAAATGTTCCGAGAAGTCGTGTTCGTGTGAAGAATTCGATAAATAACAGAATGGTCTATAAAGAATTTCTTAATTGTTTTGCGAAATTTATATTTTTTGATAAAAATTTAATGAAAAATTATTATTGACTATAATCTTTCAATTTTTACTATCCCTTGTTTAGTTTAATCTCTGATATGATGTCCGGAACGCCTTCAAACTCTACTCTTGGCTTGTGATGAAAAGCCGTCTTCGAGCGTTTTCATCATCCAGGAAAATCGATTTCAGTGAAACGATGTGAACGGTATTATCGATGGAATTAAGTACATTATAGACGGCGTATCTTTTCTTTTCTTTCTGCATTATACACGGCGTCTTAGATTGCATATTTTCTCCGAGCCAAAAACGGTAACGACTAAACTAGGAGGAAAGTTTTCAATATCGTTGGCATCAACAATTTCTAAAATAAACAGTTAAGAATTAAGGGGGATGACATGTTATTTTCCTCGAGAGCGTATACTTATAACAAAAAAAAAAAACTATTCTTCAGTTAATTTTTAGCAAACTTTTTCTGAAAGTAATTTTAATTTATGGCTTAGTCACCAAAGTCATATAAAGTAGAAAATTAAAAACTTGTGAATAGGAGAGAGAGATAGAGAAGCATCCCTTCGATTAAAATTTTTGCTTGCTCTTATACTATTCGGTTCAAAAACTTACATCGCCAAAGATCCAGACAAGTTTCATGAGCTTCTAATCAAATCACGCTGCAAGTTATATATCCTCCAATATAGTCTTTCCATGCTTTAAGAAATCTAGGAATGTTGATTTAATCTTTCTCTCTCTCTCTCTCTCTCTCTTCGAAAAAAGAATTAAAACATTAATAAATAGAGAACATTGTAGGAAATGATAACAGTTATATTATTGAATAAATATAATAAATTATGTTAACATAAAACTACTTATACATACATTATTCATAAAAATATTTTCTAGTTTCTCTTTTTAACGTAATTTTGTAATATCAAGTATCTACAATAGATATGTATTTGAAAGATCCAAGTTTTAAAAGTTTCTTTTAAGAAAGGGAGCTTTATTTGTAAATTACATAAGTTTGCAATGAGCATCGCGCTAGCGATTCAACTGCGTGTTACTTGCGGGGTAGTTGGTATCCAATATCCGAGCATTATGGAATTAGTGTACAAAATTTTGGTTAAAGCGGTTTACCCTTCGCGGACGTCGCTTTTAGGGCCGATCTGTTTGGGGTCACGATCGTATCGCCGCAATTCCAAAGCCGCGGGATTTACCGTGGCCGCGGGTCGCATATCCGAGCGAAAATTTCTATCTCTTTCGGACACGGCGACTGGCGCTTGTCTTCAAAAGGCACGGATACCTGAGGCTGCGTGGATTGAAGCTCTCGCGGGATATATTCTCGCTTTTGCGCGTGCACGCGGTAGGCGCGAGCCGAGGCGGAAACTTGTTTATAACACGCCGAGGGAATCGAACGATTCGCCAAAGGTAAATTGAGGCTCTCGCTTAAGTGTTCCCGCCGTCGTAGCCGGGAAAGTTTTATCGCCGTCGGAGTCGTGCTAAAAGCAAGAGGCACACGGCGTGTACCTTTCATTTCGCGCGAGTCTCGACCCGGGGACATTCCCACCCGTCAACACGAGTTACGAGTTGCTCCGGTTGATTTAAATATTGCTCCTTGTATCTCGGGAAAGTAGGTCACTGATCATCATGTCGTAATCCCGTACTGAGCGTACGTATTTGAGACAATAACTTATGCACACACGTGAAGCTTTGCACTCTGATCGTCTCCAAAGTGGTTGGGATTATCCGGGAGGCGCCGAGAGGGCGACGGAAAAGTAGCAGGTATCGCTGGAGCGAATTCGCAATTTTATTAAGTAAACCGAAGCGCAATTTATTTTATACATCCTAGTTCTTTGACAGTTGATCAGCAAGCCGCTACGAAAATTGAATTGAATTCTGAAATAAATGTGCAAATGTTTGTCGCTGCCTTCCGATTCTCTCGTCGCGAAATTATGAATTACAAGCGAGGATTATAGCTCAGAATATCTCTACCTTTGCCGCGACTCGTGGGTAGACAAAGCGCAATGATGTTGCTTTGTAAAAGTAAGTGAACCGCTCACAATCTCAATATCCCCCTTCATGATAACCATTTGAAGAGACTTGAGCGCGCGCTTGAGATATTCACGGTGTTTCACGAACTCTACTCAATTAGATTCTCGCGCTGGGAGATTATTACTCGTTATATTGTGGATTAAAGAGAAATTGGATTTTGAAAACTATTGACTTCTTTTCGTGTTTTTTTCGATAAACATTTATTTTGTAAAAGACATAACGAAATTTAGTTTGCATTTACATTCTATGCTTTTTATAAAAATAGAATTACACTTTGACGTTTGTGCAATTAGACGAGTGAACTTTTTGAATAAATACAAATGACGCTTAAATTGCCAGAATTTTAATAACGTCAGAAATAAAAAGAAGCTTTAATTTATTTTTATCGGGTCTAATTATTCAGAAAACCCCAATAATGGAAGTGACTTTAATAAATATCGCTCGATGAAAGCGTGATGAAACGAACCAATTTGCACGAAGGTCCGCGACAATCACGAGTAACGTAGAGGAAGGTCGCCGATATCGACGTATCACTTTGTTTTTGGATCATATTTATTAAACGAAACTAAAAATAAAACTTTGAAACGTAAATACAGACTAGAAAATGTCTTCTGTCAGATGATACAGCAGTTTTTTATAATATTTCGAGTTTTGCAATAGTTTTTCTTAATTAAAGCAAAAATAAGTGTTTAATAAATCAAAGGACGTCTCGACATAATAGGTCGCTTTTCACATTTTTCTTTTTTCAAATATTTTATACTGTTTTGTAGACGCAACATGTAGTGCGACAATATATAAAAATCAGATTATTAATTTAATAGATAGATTTCCTAATAATGTCTTTGATTCTGTTCTGTGTAATTTTCACTAGTTTCTTAATCTTTCTTATCAATAGATGAGGCAGTTTACGCTACATTTTGATTTTGTGTTTAAAATTGTATTATGAGAAAAATAAGAAGAAAAATATAAATAAAATATTTTTAAGACGCTACGAATGTAAAATGATTTAATATTATTAATAATATACTTATTATTGTTTAACCTATATTACAATTTAGAAAACAAAACTATGTAAACATGTTTTATTTTTACTTGTGAAAAATTTATTTTTAATACATTTTATATTAAAAAAGCCATGAATATATAAACTATGAGTGATTACTTCTTTATTTTTCTAATTACGTTTTTATCAATATTAATAAAGCGCACTTTAGTTTTCAAGAAATGAGAGAGTGTCACATCAAAAGACTTAGGTTGGTGTTGACAATTTTTCTGTATTTTCTATTAAATACAGACGTCAAGGGACGGGATAATAGACATGTTTAGCCATTGTGTGCGGCAATTACAAGATAACGATTTATTCGGTAACAAGCTCGGACGGTTCTAGAAATGCGCTGCATTGTATTCGTAACACAGTTTGATCGGAAGCGAGTTTAGTTGAGGGGCGATTCACTTTGACAGAGGCGCGATTCGAATCGATTGTTGAATTGTGCAATACAACCGTTATGCTCCACATTTATTTTCAACTTTTACGTAGTCTTTTTCAATCGCAGGTTTTCCGTTCAAGTTATCATCAAAGCTCGAGTCGGAAGTGCGCAACGCACAATTCAATACGTTTTCACAATAATTTAATTAAAAAAAAAAAGATAGAGCACCTTTTAGTCAATTGTTTTTTTTTCTCTCTCTCTCTTTTGCCGAGATATCCCGGATATACGGCCACTTTCTTCACTCGTTATCAAAATGAGTAACGGGAAGGGAAGCGAAATGTAATTCATCCACGTTCAATCAAAGAGCCCGTGGATTTCAGGGTTAAAATTGAAAGTACGTTTGCCATGATGTACCGTATACAATTTACATAGAAAACGATTGATCTACCGTGCGCGAAGGTGCAAAAGCGGATTCTATCCTCTTACGAGTAACTATCGCCGACTTCTCGATTACTCCTGGCGAATACATACTAAGTGGGTCGTCGCTCTCGCTTGCGCCGTTTACACAGCGTAAATCGAACGACATACAAACAATGTGCATCATTTGCCAAGTTTTCACGACGGTTCCGCCGTGTGTCTCGCGCGCGCGCGCGCGCTCGTCCTGTGCGGCCTTAATTATCGAAAATCTATAAAAAGCGCGATTGCATTTAGAGATTTCCGCGAGAGACACGAGGAATTGCTCGGGGATCGCGAAGATTTCCTTGATGATTCGCGAGAAGGAGTGCTGGGGAGGGCCGGCCGCCCCCGCAATGAATCGCACCGACTCCGAGTCTCGCGACTTAATTAAATTAATAATTACATCGCCGATATCTACGCGGCCGGTGAAATTTACAGCCGAATAAAATGCCGCTCGTCGACTCCGTTTAATCTCGCATGCGACGCAGCGCCCGCGCCATTGATATTCAAACTCCGTTTCGAAAATCTCGAGATTTAATGTAACCCCGGTGACTTTAAGCGAGTCACGCGCTATCATTTCAAATTCTTCATATTCTAATCGAACGCATTTCGACTGTGCGCAGTAATTTTATAACGGACAGATATTAAATTATCATTCGTTCACGTATCGATGTTATTCGAAGGTGATCGTCTTTTAATAACAAGTTCTCTTTCATGTAGCATAAAAAGAATTGCGGAAACATTGCAGAAATATTTTAACTGTGATATTGCAGCATTGCAAAAACGTACAATGTTATTGAAACGTTGTTATAATATTACATGCAACAATACGATGCTTATTTTTAGAAATATTGCAGTACAATAATGCATCAATGTTACAAAAAAATATATTTAATGATACTTTATAATTTCGTGATAATTCAAATGTTTTTAATTCCAACAAGCAGTACAAATACCGAAAAATTAAGAAAATAATTACAATGTAAATAAATTTGCAGTGTACTTTATAATAACATATAATACATATTACATAAAAAATTTAAGTGTGTGGAAAAAGAAAGAGTCTTGGTTCTTTTTGAAGAGATAGTGTTTCTCTTATTACGATATGCCAATACATTTTTTTTTTAATATACTCGCGTTTCGTATTTGATGATTATTTGCGAGTTTTCGTTTCGTGTCGAAGGTCGCGTTCGGTGTTATTGCAAGACGAGAATCAAACGGTCACATTTAGCACTAGATGTAAAACGATAGTACGAGCTAAAGGGAAAGGGATGCCTGGTGCTTGAAACGGGAGAGGCGTATTAAATGGGAATTCAAGTCCCGGTTTGCAAGAGAGCCAGTCGCAGCGAAAGTCCACTTTTTCAAACCTTACAAGAGAGCCAAGAAGCTGTCCGAGACATTTTGAAATTTTATCGAGCATTTCACCGTGTGTTCCATTGAGAAGCGAATACTGAAAATGCTGGGATGACGTTTGTAACGTTCTTCGATTGCTGGAGAAACCATGCATGTCCAGGTTACTTTTTTCTGTTTTAGTTTCTTCTTCACTTTGCCTTCTTTCACGACAGAGATTTCTGTTCTCTTGCAAGTGATTGATGTGTAATTATTCAACAAATACTGATTGACAAATAATTCATGTTTTCTCAGTTCTTTTATTCCAAATCTGTATCTAATACTATTTTCATCTCTGTGTGTTAAATAATTGATTATTCAAAGCACAATTAATTAGATGCTTTTATCTCGCAACTGCTTGAACAGTAAACAAAAAAAAGCGATTACTTTCTAAATACCGCTAGTTGAATATCATTTTCGTCGCTGCTCATTGATTACCAAGTGACGCACCGCGTGAAAAAAGTGGGCTTGTTTTGTTCTTACGCTCAGGCTTTCAATTTCCCATCATGAAAATGTAGAAAAAAGCAAAACGGCGAATCAACTGGTTGCGATGTGAGGAAAGGAGATAGAATATATGTGTGACGCGGGAAAATGTGAAGCCGCAACGGGGTATGCGTAGAAAGCGTTGAAACCCCTAGCCAGGGTAGCATTTGCATTTCTTCCTACGACGTCCTTTGAATAACAAATAAGCTACCCCGGCCGCGAACGAATGCGTGCGATATCTTGCGGAAGGATGAGGATGATGATAATAATAATAATAATAAAAGAGCCAGAGAGACAGTTCGGTGCTGCTGCCGCTGCGTCTATCTCGCGACTCTCCGAGCGTAAGCTTTGTAAGTGTTGTCATAGTTAGAAATATGCACCTAGTTAGATTGTTTCAAATCTTATTTGATTACATAATATTTAGATTAAATGGAAACTTCGCGGCAGGCATTAACTTTAACGACTTTTGTCAGGAACAAAGATGTTCGATCGTTTCGAGAAAGTTAATGAAACGAATTTTATGTGGTTGTTTAATATTTAAAGATTTTTAATTTTTATTTTATTATGTCAATTTTTGAAGACGGCTAATATATATTATTATTTTCTATATACATATATAAAATCTAAGAGATCTGTATTTTACATTAAAATATGTTTATGTGTGTAATGAAGATATGATATAGGGTATATATGTTACAACAAAACTTAATTTAGAATGTTATAAAAAATTTCTAAAAAAAAACAAGATATTATAGTTAAATATTTCTGATCTGTTGAAAATATTTGAAAATTAAGTAGAAATACGACATTGGTAATGGTATAAATGGTGAAGAATTAATTTTTCGTAGACTGGTTTCATGCATTATTTTATTTTTTGCTGTTTTGTCTTTTTCATCCACAAATTGTTGGCCGCGATAACAAGAAGGTTGTGGATTTGAAGAATTTCTGGTACTGAGTTCCAACGAGAGTATAGTCACGAAGATTTATTATCACTGAAAGAAAGAAAGAAAGAAAGAGAGCAGGTGAAATTCTCACGATATTCTTCAAGAGAAATTAAATAAAGAACAAGGCCTTTAAAAAAGAAGGAAGATGCGTAATGTTTCCTACTTTCTCTGCTTTCACTTCTTCTTTCGTAGGTTATTTTATCACGTTTGCAAATTCTAAAAAAATTATTTTTATTGTTTGTTCTGCTATATAAATCAAAACATTCATATGTAACGTGAGAGAAAGAAGTTAGGTAAATTTAAAGAAGTTAGTTAAAATTTGAAAATTAAAAATACAACGAGCAATTTTGAAAATATTTTATTACACACACATTCTTTCATTAGTAATTATTTATTTATAATAACTCGTAAGAGAAAGGAAAATTACTGTTGAATGTTTATGAAATGAATTCGGTACATGAATAGTTTCTTTGATCTGTTTTAAATTGACTTTCTTAGAAATATTATTTTCCCTATAGTAAGTAAATAATTATTTATTAACGTGATGAAAAGAAATAATAGTGATCATATAAGGTTTGAAATTTCTTTGTCGATTTTTTAAATATTGTGAGTAACAAAGTAAATATTGAATATCAATAATTATTTCGCTGCTTTTGTAAAACAATATTCAAAGATGCTACATGTATTTAATATCTGAAGCATTCCCAGAACTAGGGTCATCTCTCAATTCTGAAAATTATGCTCGACCGCTTATCTATCCGCGATAGAGAAAATCGGGTGTAACTTCCTAACCGAGCTAACCGAGTTGCATAGCGATCTTTAACGAGGTGTCCACTCCGCAAAGTTTCACCGACGCGTTCGCGGTAAATTTGTCAATCCGACGATGTACTGGGAAAATTGCGCGTCGCGTTTATGCAATATTCATACATGGTGCACAAGCGGGACACCGTTGATCCGATAGAGAGATGAATTAAAATGTCGTGCTATAGATGAGAGAGAAAAAAAGAGAGAAATAAAAAATAGGGGGAGAGAGAGAGAGAGAGAGAGAGAGAGAGAGAGAGAGAGAGAGAGAGAGAGAGAGAGAGAGAGAGAGAGAGAGAGAGAGAAAGGCTTAAAAGCAATTTTTTTTACTAGAGTTTACAATAATATAACTCAGAAAGAGCTAATTCGGAAAACAATAGGAAATACTTTTGTACATCTCGTATTAATTAAATACTTATTTTTAATTTTATCTCTTCTAAGTGAAAAGTTTGCGGAGGAAAATATATTATTCTATGGATATGTGATAATTTTTTCTATTAGAGGAGAATTAAGATTTTCATAATGCATAACAATACAAAATTACGTTCACAATATGCGTTTCTCTTTACCTAGATGCTTAATATGAAAATAAGATTTATATGGAAAGAGAAAAGGAAAAATTGGGTAAATAACGGCAGAAAGTTTAGAACGAAGACAGAATCGCCAACTTGTTAGTGGGTAGGGGAATTCAACGATCGGAGGAGGATGAAGACGTGTAGTGGCATAGAAAAGAAACTTCCGCCGGGAATCCTAAGAACGCTAGCAATTAAATTCTCGAGCGTGCTCAAAACGAGCTTCGGCGATATCTGGCGGGCTCTCGCGCCACGCGCGGAATTCGCTCTTTATTCTCTAATTTGTCTTGAGGTAAAATATATCTCTCACCCATCCTTTGCGAGCCGCCGACGAGGTCGTCAATCTGCCTGAGGTGGGAAAGAGTACGGAATCACGGAGCACTCTGCACAAATATGACACCGTGTCGTTTTTTTCATGTTAGCGTCAGATACTTTCAAATATTTTCAAACGAAATATTTAAGTATCCGCGACATGTCACTTTGCCTTTTGCAATAGAATTTGTATTAGAATTAGTATTATTAATATTAACAACTAAATTATCGAGAGTTATAGTTAAATATATACATTTGTATAATTGAAATATATTTTTTACAATTTTATTTTTATGAGACATAGAATCTACATTAGCAGAATAAGTTAAAACTATATTAATAAACGTAATGTGTAATAAATTTACCGTACGGGGAAACGTTTTTTTTCTCAATATTTATAATTTAAATATCTTGAAAAAGAATATTTGATCGGGTTCTACATTTCCCTTGTGTCACATAATTTTTTACGAGTGTTTGGTTCTCTATGTGAATCGGGATTCTTCTTTTAACGAATGTAATGTAATTGCGCATATATAGTAAGAAGCTCTGTTGCATTGATAAAATAAAGCACACCGTGCAAAAATTTTAACTCTTTATTCAGTCTTTTGATAATTTCAGATAAATTTACTTTTCCTTTAACGGCAACATTTCTAAAGATTTATTTGTATGCAGTCAATAATTTGAAATATAATATGGAGCATGTGCGATCTTTTATTCATACCGAATATAAATGGATTGTGAATTAAATTGCAACAGAGAGTTGGAAAACTTAACGCCGCGATTCGCGATCGTAATCAACGACTGCAACTGCAGTCGTGTCGGGATTCAATTGAGAGAAGCCTTTCCGCGACCTAAATTTACCTTGACGAAGTAAATCCAGATTGATTGGAGAGTAGACAATACTTTTTCCCAGTTACGATTACGCAAGCGTTCATGACGCGGCGTCACGTCGAGTCGTACAAATGCAATTGAACACAGATATCGACGATTGGAAACATATTGAAAATTATCGCTCGAGAGCATATCTCTGGATGGATAAAAATTTCATTGATTGACATCGCCGGACGTATCACAGCGGTAAATCCACGCAGGGATTTACTGCAGAAAATTATACCCTGGAACTCTATACGGAGAATGTGGAGGGACTGTCGCTGCATTTTTTTAAAAAAATTATTTTCAATAAAAGTTCTACGAGGCTTTGAATGTCAGTTATATCGAACACTAGCGGATTTATCGCTTGCACGTTCAGAGCCTCGGAATTACAAAAATTTCTTTCAAAGCTCTTTTTTCTCAAAAAGAAAGGCTTTTATTATAAATTTTCCGCAAACTCGGGTCGTTAACGTTACATTTTTGTTATGCGATACTTCGTGCACAGGTTTTACACTATAGATCTCGTATTTTGCAAGACAGACATTCCTCGACATCACGCGCGGAGCCTCAAGAAGCGATATTATAACGTACGTATTTGTCGACACGAGAGAAAACGAGCAACTATTAATTTTGCTGCAATATTTATGTTCATAAACTATCAACAACATATTCATGTGCAGCGTAACCGCATTGGAATGAAAACGGAATCGCAAAACGTAACGAACGTATATTTCGATGCGTCGTTCATAATGTATGTATTAATATAAATGAATGTCAGAGAGCATGGCGTATTTTTAATTACACTAACGCAACGCCATTTGATCGGAGTTAATCAATTAATCAATTAGGCGAACGTCCGGCGAGCGTTTATTTTATCGCGCACGAAAGGCGCAAAGTATCCATAACGGATTGCGTTTCTCTATTTTCAATTACACATTTGAGGGCCGACATTCGCCCGCCAGTTTTGTTCTTTTGAATATATATACGAATTAATAAACATGACATTTTCATACATTACGGAAGTAAGTAGCGAATTTGTCAATAACAAATTAAACTAAAGTTGATATTCTCTCGTAAACACATCAAAATTACCCCCCTCTCTCTCTCTTTCTCTTTTTCTCTTGTAACTCAAAACTCAATTGCGAGCGGATGTTGTCCCTCAAATAGTTTATTTTCGTTTATTTGTTCAGCAAATCAATCGGATCGCGTACGATCGCGAGAGCAAAGGAAGAGCCGAGTGTTTCGAGTTTATGGGATTCACCTCGAAAAATCAGATCTGGCTGAACATCGCGTGCAATATTCGAGTTGTAAGTAAATGTTGACGTTTGTACGAGAGTTCATTTCGGACCCCATCGTAGCGAGCGAGCGAGAGATCGTCGCGGCATTCCGACCGAAAGGATTGCGTTTCCGCCGTTTGCGCGCGCGAGAACGGAGGGGGGGGGGGGGTGGAAGGAGCGAGGGAAAAGCGCGAGATCCGATCATTGTGATGCGATTGGCGTGACTCTATCTCGCGAATTTAATTTCGCGGGGGAAATAATGCACCGCCCACCCGCGCGCGCGCGCCGCGAGATTAATATCGAAATATCATGTGGATTACTTTCGAGATGCCGGGGGGGATCTGAATTCAGACCGCGCGTCGCGGTAAACTTTCATCCGAACTCCGCCGCCGTGCGGGAGAAGGAAAACGAGGGAGATAAGAGTAGGTCACCGTCGCCGCATTCGACAAATACCGCGCTAAGACACGGGGCTGAGATCCACCGACCGCGGACGAGACCGTCGACCGCGTTAACCATGCATTAGCTATGCGCCACGATGTAAATTTGGTTTTACCATGAACCGCCGGGGTATTACCGCCGGCGACGTCTCGGAGACATAGCGCGGGAGAATTATGGGAGAATATATATATATATACATATACGTTTATATATACATATACGTATACGACGTTCGGACTGCGTTCCGTTGGACGTAACGATCATCTAACGCGAAACGACCCTATGATTAATTATATATCAGCTACGTTTCAACTATACCTACATTACGATGTAAATCTGGTTTCGCTGGTACGCGCCGAGCGTATTACGCGGGGCTTTAGACACTTCTCTGTCTCTGAACTGCAATGAACTTCACACTTAGTTTACATTTTAATTGTTTACATTATCATATAAATTTAGTTTTATTAAGCGGTGTCTCGGGGAGACGTCACGGGAAATGGTGGTGTTTACGTTTCTAAATGATTTTAACTGTTTACATATCGCGTGAGCTTATTGTACTAATACGGTATAATGTGAACGCTGAATATTACGCTATTAGTTTAATGCTCAGGCGGGCAGTATATCGCACAAGAGAGAATGGATATCACATTACGTTATAATAGATATAAGAATAATAGTCGCGGAGCTGTTTATAATATTTATATTAGCAATAAATCTGATGAAATATGAGAATATTACATGGGTTATCGGAAATTTTCTGCCCGATATACTATAATGCGGTATTCTTTGCATCGCATTCTAAAGAAATGCAGTTCGCGAAATCTTAGAATCTCGCATGGAAACTTGTCGATTTTTCTGTAATCGCGAGGGGATCTATCGGGTATTCAGCGCGATCGAGTACCGCGTGTACCAGATATCGCGGGTTATCGCGGCCGGAGTGTGTTTCTCTCCGAAAAGTTGACAGATAGGTAGATTTTCGGGCAAGCTAGGCAAAGCGGAGAGCGAACTTTCAGGAAGGACAAGACGCGAAAGAGAAAAAGAGAACTGTCGCCGTCGTCGTCGTCGTCGTCGTCGTCGGGGGTGCATTACATTTCTGTCGCGGCGGACGATCCGGATCGCGCGTTCGACGTCGTTCGCTGACTCCGTCAACTCCACTGAGATCCCCACGGCACCGGGGGGTGCTGGACCGGGCTTTCACCAAGAAAACGACGCGGCGTTTTATCAGAGTGTGTATCACCCACTGAGTGCCGGAGGTCGCCGCTCCGCGGTTACGATCTCGGAGCGGCGCGGACAAAAAAGAGCAGCGAGAACGCGATGGGGGAAAAAGGTAAACGGAGCCGTCGCGCACTCGGCGACCGCCGCGGCAAGACTGGGGTCTGCTGCCCGGCCGGGGCAGCTGCCATGGCAACCCGACCACCCCCGAAAGCTTCATCTCCTCCGCTCCGTGTCTCGCGCACCCTCGCTCGCGCTCTCCTCCACCGCGCCGCAGCGGCAGCGGCAACGGCGGCGGCGGCGACGGCGGCAGCAGCAGCAGCAGCGGCAACACACGGAGAGACGTGGACGCGGCACGGCGCGTGCGGCGCATCTCTTTCCATCTCTTCTCTCGCCTCCTCAGCTCCCCGCCGTTCCTCTGTCAGCGATGGTCCTCTCAAACCGATACCCACTCGATCCTCGGAGTAAACGGAGTGCAGATGCACGCCCGAAAGGAGGTGTCGGATGGATCTCGTTTTGGGATACGTTCAGAAGAGACACCGTGTCCTCCCCAGGAGTGATGCGCCAGCGGAGCCCACCACGCTCTCCTCCCGATATCGAGCAGTTATTATAGCCGCCACGGGGCTTTAAGATATTGCCGACCAACTTTGTTGGTCCCCTCCCGCGCGCCCGCTGTCCTTCATCTTCCGCTGTCACGACGGTCGCCTTTGATACCCACTCGATATCGCCGATAAAACGGAGTGCGGATGCTCGTACGAAAGGGATCTCGGCTGTATCTTTGCTTTGGATACGCGTAAGGGTCAAGGGATGCTTAAGGTACATCGATACTCCGCTTCCGGCGGTTACCGGGGATGATTGCGAGCGCACTCGAGTCGCTCCGGGGTACCTTTTTTCCCCCCGGATCGAGTCGACGACTGCAGCTGCGCGCGCTCGACTTTTAATATTAAACTTTTAAACAGCTCACTTTTTCTCATCATTGTAACAAGTTGTTACATTACTGTCTAAAATGGATGAGAGCCATACCATATCTCGCAATTTCCTTCCCGCTTTTATTCTACCTCTTAGTCTTATGTTCGCTGTTTCTAATAGTGCTCGGATGAAAGATTCCAATATGTTCAATCTGTTCGAATCGTCCAAAGTAAAAAAAAAAGACAATTCAGTTCGAATATTTCGAATAGTTCGAACTTAAGCAGTAATCGATCTGTAATGTCGATTCGTTATATTTGAAGTTTGGACAGTTTGGACAGCGAAAAAGATTGGAAACGTAGTGTGCATGCAAAAAAAGCAGTTTTTAAACGATTTTTTTTCTTTTTAAAGTTATAAAAAAGTTAAAGAGAGATAAAGTCGGATATAGAATAAAAGTATAATATAAATATTATTAATTTTATTATTTTTTAATACATTCTATACATTTCTTTATATTCCATATATATTTTATCATATGTTTCTTTAAAAACTTTGTTTAACAAAATGTTATTTTACATTTAAATTTATTTTCTATTATTTAATTCATTTATAAAAATTATTTTCGTATCTCAATAGTACAATTATTTCGAGTGCGTGTGTGTGTACCACTGATATTTTATAAAATTTAAATTTTAAAATTATTTGATTTTGAGATTTGAACGATTCAATCACCCGACGTTTTTGAGTACTATTTTTTAGAGCCCGCAAACCTATGAACGAATGCTTACTCAAAAAGCAAATCGATATATTATGCTCTTCAACGCGCTTGTGAATTATAAGTGATGTCGATTCAAAGTGTTAATGTACAATGTGTGACTTCATTTCCACTCTCGTATCTCAGTATGCAATTTAAGTTTTTGGAGCTTTCGCGGTGCTGGGAGAGAAATCGCGAGAAAACCACAGCTTCCAAGGAGACCAACCTCTGGTCTCCAGCCGTTCACTATGTAACCCGCTACAAACTCGTCGTTCCGGCATCCTGTTTGTCTTCTCCAGAATAACCGTCCGCTCCGCGACGTAGACCGCTCGCAAAACGCTTTACGTGAAGTTTTGTCTTGGGGACGTTCGAGACTTCCATTTGAGACAAGTGACAAATTTCAACAAAATGCTGGAAGGACATATAAGTGTGTTTAAAAAATAACTTGAAATCGCTCTTCCCGACGGAGCGATTTGCACTGTTTGTACCACTTTGCTTGTGAGTCATTCAAGTGATCAAAAGTTACTTGTGTCAGACAAATGCGCTTCTCTTTTTTTATTGCATTAGACTGTCAAGACTAATTTTTATTTAAAATATAAATTATTTTTAAATATTTTTTATACTTTTTGTGATTTGCATTTCTTATTTTATACATGTTTTTTCATTTCTCTCTCTCTCTCTCTCTCTCTCTCTCATTTATGATTTCTCATAAATCTATCATAATTGTTAATTGTTTAAAATCTTTATAAGATTATTCTGACGATAACATCTTTTGTTTAATGACAGAGATTAATTAAATATAAATTTATTAGATCATATAAAATAAAAAAGAAAATATCGTTAGATTACATTTTAAGAAACATGAAAAAAGTGCCTTTTTGTGGAAACATATATCAGAAAGGGAGAGAAAAAGGGCGCGCGGGAAAAAGAAATGTCACTTTTTATAGACTTTTCTGCGGCTTTTGGTTTTCGCATCCTTTTTCTATTTTTGCGGGCTAGGATCGTTCCTTTTTAGACACTGAGTAGCGCCACGGTGAAAGTCATTTTCAAGTCTCAAAGACGCGCGCGGTATTTCCGACCGATCTTAGACCCCGCGTAAGAAACTGTTACGCGGTTTCCCTTTAAAGGCACCCTCCGGAATCTCGAGGTTACCTGAAGGGTAATCGAGAATTTCCGCTTTGTGGAATCCTCGATCTCTATGGATAATTGAGTTACCGTTTTAACACTATTAAATACATCTCTATGGACCACTTGGTCAACTTCAATAGCGCGCTTCTGGACTTCATATCGAATACTTTCTGCAAACTCTCTCTCTCTCTCTCTCTCTCTCTTTTATTTTTGTTTTGACGATTTTTTTATGTATATACCTACCTATTCTCTTTTTATTCTGACTCGTGTTCAATTCGGATTTTCGATTTGATTTTTTTCGGTTTTATATTTCTATACAATCACGTATTAAAATCGAAAAATCTGTCATGTCAAAAGAACAAGTAAAAGATTTGCAAGAATAAATTTTTTAAGTGATACGTTTTATTCTATTATGCATCATACTAACAAACATATTTATTTATTTTACGTGAAATTTAACATCCGACAGAAATGGTATGATTTACTTATCTAAACATGAAATGGGTAATGGTCGGAAACCTGGACAAAAGGAAACAGTATGTATACATTTGAGCTCGTATTTTTGCCTCCGCTCGTAAAAGCGATGGGTTGCACTCGAACAAATTTTCAACCTGTGAATTTTTCAGTCGATGTTTGAGCACCGCGGTTTAAGCAACTCTCACGTCGGAGTAATGAGATTCGAGTTGTTTCGCAAGGTATTCGAGGACGTTACGGCATTTTTAAGCCAAGGGCGAGGCCGTCGTTACACCGGCACTTTCCTCGCTGGTTTTATTTCGTTCAGGAATGGTTTAATGCTGTTTTGTATTCTTACGATTCGCAAAAAGGAAAAGAAACAAAATAACTGTAATAAAAGGTAAAAAAGTAATAAAAGATCTAAAAACGACGTTATTTTACAGCAATAATAAATTAAATATTATTTTATTATGTTAAAAAGTTATACGATTGATAAAAATATTTTACATTTTTATTTAATTTTTTTCTATTTTTAATAATGGAAAATATTACATCTACCAAATTTTTTTAAAAAGTTATACATTTATATTGAGTTTCTTTTGTATTTAATACTTTAATACTTTAATTCCGTGCGGTGATATCATGTATCATTCAAATTCCACCGCGTGCAGTTTCCCGTAAACAATTTACAATGTTTTCATGAAAGGACATATTGCAATATTCTATAACAATTTTAAAATGTAAAAATTTCTTACTATTCCTGATCACTATTTCTTGTATTAATGATGCACCATGAGTGTTCTATATTACTGCATTAATATGATGCTATTGTAGAGCTTATGAAGCGTCAAGCATTAAGCGTTAACCCTGCCGAGCTTAAAGTATTAATGAACGTGATGTCTAGATATCGCATCCGCCGATTTTATTACATAGATTATAACTAAACTGCAAACGCGCTTGGAGTTGTACAAAAAGGGTATTAAAGCGAAAGTATTCTGTAGATGCAATATACTATGTTTTACTGCAGACATTAAAAAAGATAGACTGAAAGAAGTTCATTTCTGTAACATCACCATTTTATTTACAAGCGGTTGCAAAACGAATGAGCTTTTAAAATGTATGAAATTCATTTTACTTTCGTTGAATTTAAAATATATTTCATGTTATAGTTATAATTAGAAGTCTGATTAAAATATTTGTTCCTGATGATAAATAAAATAGGTTGCCAGCAGTTGAATTTTTGCCGAAATAAAATCGACTTTAAATTCTAATAAATATACAAAGTTTCTTAGTCGTTTTTAGCAAGCCATATTTCCGTTTGCAATAACGCAAATGTATGTAAGCATGCGAAATGACGCATATTGCCGCTTTTCCTTTTAATCACGCAATAATACTGGATCACGCATGTTGTAATTTTTTAAACTTACCGGTTGGAATAACTTAGAAGTTGCATTACGGTAAAATGTGCGTCTTAACGTTACGATTCACGGTTTCCATATTTTCCCAGCTCCACGCTGCCATTTATGCGGATCGGCGTTAATGTAAACGCAAAATGCATTAGCACAGCCGCGCCGAGGCGAGCGTAAAGCCCGCGAATTTATCCGGAGTACTGGCGACGAGATGCGATACTTGGAAATGAACAGCTGAGTCTAGTATTTTCACATGCTCTTCAACCTGCTAGATATAATGGAATACATGACGATTGCGCGAAAAATCGTATTCACCCTATAGCAATTGAACGAGCGTTTCTCTCATTAGTTAAATCCGTATGCATATGGCGCATCTATTGAAAACTTAATTTATCAACTATTATTTACTACATTTTAAAGTGAATATATTAATAAAAACTTTGTACTGTTTCCTACTAAAAAATTAGAACTGCAGAGCATTCATTTGTATAAAAAAACTTTACTTTTTCGTCACATGTTAAAAAAGTGGGATATACAGCCATTTGTAGAAAAAACAATCAAATTGAATAAAAAAAAAGTTCAACACTTGTATTTTGCCGTACTATCCCTCTACACTTATGTATTACGATCACTAAAATCTTTTACGCTCTCTACAGAGAGACAGTCATCATTTTCCGTAGGTAATATCTTGTTACTCTTTACACTGACAAATCGATTCAACATGGCTTTATTAATATTAACGGTAAAAGACAAATTACAACACAATATTAATATAACATAAAGGTATAAATATGCGTGCAAATTATCTTTGCCCTTTCTATTTTTTTCTTTCGGCGTAAATTTCTGCGCGGGATGAAAATACCGGAATCGCCCTGTCTGTCTTATTACTGTATTCCATCGCTTTATTATTATTCATTCCAGAAACCTACCTCGAACGTTTCTTGTTTTCCATTAATTTTTTTTCTAAATTCCCGCACTTTCGTCATTTCGAGGCGCTGCGAAGTTTTCTTTTTCTACTCTTTTTAATCTCACCACCCTCTCGCCGTCCCGGAGCAGAGTGAATAAAACTAAATATCCGCGGAATGCGCCTGGTGCCGTTGTTTTATCGTTCCCTGATGAAAAAAAAAGATGTACCTTCGAATGGGGAGCCGCCTCGACGCTTGCTCGTTTCTCCCAGTCAACCGGGATGGATTACAAAGGAACAGCTCCTCGGAATGTCGGGGCCCGGCTCTAGCATCCTGAGCGCGTGCGCTTTTTCTCGAATTTCTTCGTACCCGCGCGTCGCCGGAGACACCACGGGACGGGTCGAACAGCTTCATTGCCACGTCGTGTATCTAAATACCTTCCCGTCCATCTTTTCTGCGCGACGCGACGTTCCGATGCCGGAATTCCGCCTCTTTCTCGAACTCCCCCGTTTCCGCTTTATCGCGAAACTCTAATTGAGAGATGCACGGCCCGTTAACTCCGCCTCGTTATCCGCGAGAAGTCGTAGAACACGTCATTTTTACGCGATATCGTGTAAAGTTTATTTAGGACGGATACTTACTTTACATCGCAATCTTGTATTCCAATCCGGTTATTTGCCCTGCCAGAACGAACCGCGTAACATGATAGGAAGAATTTTAACGAACGAGAGCTATCTCTGTTATAGCGTTACCTCTGTTATTTGGTTCAATCATAAAGATATTCTCGAAACTTTTATCCTTTTTTTTTCACGTATTTTAAACAATGTATTTTAAACAATTTAAGATTGATCTTTTTTAAAAAGAAAATGCCAAAATATGTAATGTTGCATTTGCTTTACGGTTTATGTAAATATGTATACACAGTAAAAAAATTTGTGTTAAATTTAACAGATGTTGCCTGTCCGCAGAAATTTTTTTGTTAATTTAACACATTAAGCATTTATTTCTATGTTAAAATAGCAACATAAATATTATGTTATATTTCAACATAGAAATAAATGTAAATTTTATAATATGACATAATTTTTATGTAACAATTTAATGAGAAAATTATGTCAAAATAACACATGTAACATGTTACTTTAACACTATTATAATATTAATGTAATATATATTACGAGATCATATTGAAAAATAACAGTCGTTCTTATATTATATAAACTCAACATTCTTTTGTCAATTTCAACAGATAAATTCTGTCACCGATAATAAGGAACATATTTATATATTGTGTAAAATTAAAAATACGTGTACATTAACACAACATTAATATGTTAAAGTAACAAGCAAATATGTTAAATTTTAACATAAAAATTTTAACAAGGATCGATGTTAACGTAAACGCAAAATATTTTTTATTGTGTATGACGAACAATTTAAAATATTTTTCATGTTTTTGAAATACAGATCTGAATAAAATATAAATTTGAATAAAAAATAGCGTTCTCTGGATACACCACCGTCGAAAACATAATCGAAATATATACTGAGAATTAAGTATAACGATATTAGAAAATACCTGCAAACTACATAGAATTTTTAATTTGCTGAAAAAAAAACTCGTACCTTTTTTCACCGATGCAAGAAAAACATATAGAATAGCGAGCAGTAACAAAAGAATCTCGGCAAGTGATTCAGGAAATACCGTGAGAGCTAAGCGTAACGATTTCAAAAGATATCCACAAACGACAATCGAATTTTTAGTTCGGTGATTTAAAAAAATCGTATTTTTTTATCGATGCAAAGAAATTGCATTGAAGCGACAGTAACAAAAAATCGGCAAGTGATTCAGGGATAAACTTCTATGCAAAAAGTACCAGTGCAGAAACCACGAATTAACGTATGCTTTTATATCTGTCTACAATACTCGGTACCGTTAAAAGCTCTCTTAATTGACGCGATTAGATTTCACGCTGATAATAAAGTATCAGACAAAACATCGACATACGCGGCAAATGTGATTTTGGTCATTTTATTTAGGACAAAGACGTGTAAAATTTCACATTTCAAAAACAGCTATTCTTTCGGCCAAAACAACAGAAATTGAGCTAACAACTGCAGCAATAGGAAATTATCCGTTAAAAGATTTCTATAGCATGTAGAGAGACGAATACCCGACACACACACACACACACACGCACACGCACACACACACACGCGCGCGCGCGCGCGCACAGTATATGAACCGATGTACGAGAAATGCACATAAAATACTCTGTGATAGATAATCGTTTAACGAGCGCCACTCACCGAGGCCCTGACACAGTCAGCCGTTTAATCTAAAATTAAAGCAACCGACTTTTACATTATCTCAACGAGGTGCATAAGCACAGTGTCGCGTACAAAGTACATGAACTTATTTCTGAACGGAACTCGGTTCACCTCGGTCACCCCCGAACGTATCCTCTTCCGCTCTTAAAAGCTAATTATTACCGCGGCGTGATAAATCTGTCTTAACGCTGTACTCTCCTCGAACCTCCGTCTCTCCCTCTCCCGGCCGCTTCTCTCTAGCTTTTCTAGAGAGAGCGTCTTCCGCGTCCCAGACTCTCGACTACCTTGCTCGAAAGGATTTAAACGCAGATGTACGAAATCGTCCAAGCAACTCGGGGCCGTAATCCGCGCGGATAATCAAATAGGCAAATTTCCGCCCCTTTTGCGTCGCGGTGCGAATTAATTCTTCGCCCCTCTCCCCCGGGATCGCTTAGCCGACGATCGTTTATACCGAATAAATAGATTTCGGTCTGGAGAGTATACGAAAAGTAATAGAACGAACGGAAATCACAACTGTGGCTGTAATTTTCCATTAGACGAAAGAGGATTTCGGGTTAACGAGTTAAACTCTGGTGGATGTCAGAGATAAAATTTACAATTACAATTTTTTCCCACCGCCGCCGCGAAATATCACGAGGATCTCGCGAGAGATAATGAGAGGTAAGAGTGGGGAAACAATACGAAGATAGATATACCGAGGAAAACTACTGCTACGCTTTCCGCGCAAGTAGAACCGGTTGGATTCTAGTCAGACACTTTTAAATGAGATTAGACCGAGTTTGTCTAACATATCGCCGGGAAGAAGTGCGAACAGGCGCCGTTAATTATCCCTTAATTATCCTTGCCGGTGGAGTCATTAATTTTCCCCGAAATGCTACGGTCGCGAAAGGACCTCGTCACCTTTTTCCGCGAGCGTACAAGGAAGCACGGAAGCCGTTTTTCTCCACAAAAAAAAAAGTGAATTCGCGCGATGAAATTTACAAATTGTAGTAAAAAAAAAATTGTCGAAAAAATTAGGCGTCATTCTTTAGTAGCTTTCGGGGATACGGAAGATTAAACGGCCGATACTTAAACCGTAGGATCTCAGTATGAAATTTTATGCGACAACAAACAAACGGGAGGCTCGCAACGCTTGCGAAAGCCGAGCGCGTTTAATGTTTGCGTTCTGAAATTATCTACTCCCGCGTAATCAAGAGGAGAGGCGAACGATTAATTTCACCGTTAGACGCACTTAAATCTGACATTATAAGCGGCGTACTTATTCGCGGCAACACATCGCAGTTATTTGCCGATACACTGTGCTCCTGCGACGTATATTAGATGTCGCCCCTAATGAACACGGGCTGCGTAATACTTCCGTAACAATACGTTTTCGTAATAGTTGACGTTGCACGTCCGCGCGCATTTGGATAGTATAATTAAATTTCTCCGCGCTGGATTTCATTTTGCAAATTGATCGATGCCCTTTGAAAATCTAGTTTAATTGACGGAACGTCGCACATTTTTGTATCTTGCGCGTTCAAAGAAAGCACGAAATACGAAATAATGAGAAAATTTAATAGGAACCTATTTTATATTTTTATGTGCAGCCTAGATTGTAAGATAAAGGAAAATTAATATGATTTGAGTTAAAGTAAAGATCGAGATTCCATAGATATGAATTAAACTCTAAGAATTGATTAAAAAAAAAAAAAAAAAAGCAAGAATTTTGATTAAGCAAGTGGACAGCCGATAAATCTACACGTGTGATCTACACTAGAGATTAACTTATGGAATTTCGTGCTATAAAGAAATATTGTTCCTTGGAATTTATCTTATCCTGCTTTATTGACGACGTGAAATAAATTCCACGATTTGATTCAAATCGCGTAACGATGAAGCTGCCCCGATAAATTCGCGACGAAGTGCGTCTTCGCGCACTTTGCGCGACTTCGTGACTCCTCCGGCATCCTGCGAAAACAAGCGGCACACTGGGGACTCGTAATTACGTTGAACGCTGCGTCGTATAAATTCTATTGTGGCTCCGACAAACAACAAGAGCGCAGCAGCCGGGCGTTTTGTAGAAGGCGCGGCGTATCTGATTTTCGTCCCCTTTCGTTCGTTTGTTCGAGTGCCAATTAACCTTCTCGCTGGTCGGAGTGAGCGCAAAAAGATGATGCACGCTGGCAAAATAGTTTTATTAAGCTGGCCTATTGTTTAATCCTCCAGCTGAGTCGAAGACGGATTGGACAAATCGGCCGAGCGTGTTAAATCCGTCTCTCCGGCATCGAGTGCGCTCTTTTTGCAACATTCGCGAGCAGACCGAATCTTCCGCTCTAAAAGATTCAATTCATCGCAGCGGCGATCTCAGAAAAATATCTCAAAAAATATCATTTTGTTCTTCCATAAAAGTCGATGGTAGAAAACAAACACAAGCGTTAAATTAAAATGTTCAAATAGATTTTTTGAAGATTAATTTCCTTGTGATTCTCGATAATTTTTTTATGTTTAAATTCAAATATTATGCAATACTGTGACGTCCTCTGATCTCTGACTTGTTTCTGTAATATAAATTCTGCTGAAAACAAGTTCTTTAAATGCCTAAATAGTATATAATACGTTTAGTTTTAAATATATGAATGATATGAAAAATCAGGGGAAATTATTTTTCTTATTTTCTTGTATTATATTATTTTAGATTATATGCAGTGGGGATTAAATATGAATTACAATTATTAATTATCTTCTATGAACCTGTAATGCGTACAACATTTGCACATAAATCACCCGCGTTGCAAAGTACTTAGCAAATCTGGCTACACACGATGTGTTAGTCCCGAACATGCCGTGATCAAACGCAACGAAATGAATATTCCGACCCGAGCATCAGTTAAGCATGCCTAACTCTTCTATTTGAGGGTCCCCGCTGCTGTGTACAAAGCAAATAGCCTTTAACTGTAACATGACGCAACGTTGATCCCCCAATAAATTTATTGCATTAATTCTGCCCGCAAATCAATGCGGGGGCGAATAAACACGGGCGATGGATACGAATCGATCCCCGAAATCATGCCGCCGCGCCGAAATTCTCGAATGAACGGCCCGCGCAATGTCCTTCCCGTCGCAAAGCTGTCGTCGTTATATCGTCGAGTAAATTGTCACGCTGGATATATTTTCAAACGCACAGGAGTGTCCCGGTAGGAATTCGCCGCTCCGTTGTCATCGCTCTATAAATGCGTCAGTTAAGAGACGTTGAGGAGAGAAATTCGCATGAACATAGTTGCGGCGCGAAACAATGTCGTAGACCTGACAAAGTTACGGTGGTTTTAATGGCAAAGGTGCATGGAGGCATAACGACAAAGGGCGTAGGGTTATAAGGTTCCCGTAAAGATTCGTGGGACTTTATAAAACAAAATGTTGCAAACTATATCCGTTTACATATATAAATTTCTTTCAAACAGCTTTCCTTAACACGTGTCGTTTTTTCAATCGTAGTCATGGAGTCGTTCGAGTCGGTTTTAAAGAAACAAAATTTCTAAAAATAAACAAAAGAGACAAACTTGTCAAAATAAAATATCCACACCTTTCTCTCGCGAGGGTGAAGAGACGAAGAGAAACGGGGAGGAGGCGCGGGAGATTGGGGAGAAAGAGTGGAAGATAAGCCATGGGAAATTGGTTGAACTGCGACATCTCGTTCTTCTAGTTACACAATAGCTGCTCGCTGCTCGCGTCGTATTACGAACTCCTCCGGTTGCGGCTGAATCGTTCCATGTCGATGGAAGTGAAATTTTGCTCGTTCGTGACGACCCTCGCCTGCAACCTGGCCGCACGAAAGCTCCCGGCCACGGTCGAGTTAAGCTCTGGAAAAGCTCCGAAAGCGCACCCGGCTGCGGTTTCCCATTGCAATAAATAAAGCTGATAAGCCGGCCCCGCTGTTTGCGAACGTTTTACTATTACTTTCCCGCCTCCCTGTGTGCTCGCCATTGCCACTATTCTTCATCGTTTCCATGTCACGATGAACGATCGCGCCGGACCCGTAACTTCGATCCGACGCCCGATCATTCCCAGTTTTCGCGCCCGTTTCGCCTCTTCACACGTTATCTGCAAATGCCCGCTCTCCCGCGAGTAAGTGCAGAAATGTATTTTCCGTTTTTGAGTAAAGTTGGCCATCGATTATGGCGTCCGACCAAAGTCGCGAAATAGCCCGGATTAAAACTGCAAAAACAATAATGACGAAACATCGGGACGTGTTTCTGTCGTACAAAACTTTGATTCAAAGTTGCCTTCGCGATTTTGGATGATATCCTATTTTTCTCCGTTTCCTACTTTCCCGGTTTGGATTAAGTTTTCAATTCTTCTGGGAAATATCGTCACACATATTTTCCGAAAGAAAAATCGATAAACACGAAGCAAAATTGCAGAAACTGATATCAATGACGAGAGGACGAGTAAAGCGTCGATGCCACGTCCGAGCTACACTGCGACTTAAAAAAAAAAAAAAAGAAAGTAATGTTGCGTCAAGCTAATCGCGATGTAAATACGTCTAATGATCGCAAGTTGCCGCGGTGCAGCTGCATAATATTGCGTCCGAGATTAAACCGAGTTTGCAATTAGGTTATTTTGTGTTTCGTCGGGTATTCGCTAAGCGGGATATACAAAATATCGGCTTTCATCGCACCAGAGGCTCATGTAAATCGCAACATTTATTTTCACGTTGTATATTTATCAAACATAAGTGGTTACTGGAAAATACCGGGGCAACGAATAACCGATGGATTTGCCACCGTGAGATTCGCCATCGGGAGCTTTAACGAGTCATATAAATTTCATTCAATTGCGTAACGATAATTGTGTACCTCGTATGAAAATGTGTGCAAATTAGGATCATCCATACCCCGCACTAGGTTTACGAGGTACTTTTGTAACAAATATTTTGCAGACATATATGCAAATATATATCCGAAAAACATATGCAGATTTCCTAGCATGTATATCGAATTTTTAGATATATCTAAATTTTAATACCTAAAAAATGTGTACACAATATTAAGGGTAGACAGAAAAAAACGAAGAGAGCATAAAAATATCAATTATAGTAAAACGTAATCTTTGAATTGTAAATTTAATTAAATTAATTTAATTTAATATTTTTTTATTGTCCATTAAGTTATACAAAAACGAATAGATCGACAATGAAGTTGTTAATCTTGAATATTGAAAGAAGAAATTGTTTTCGATATATCGAACATCATTGGAAAGATATTTTTCTGTACTCGGTGTACTTTGAACTAAACAACTATGCATGCAAATCATATAGGAAGTTTGGAGAGGATTTATTGTGCGCATATGACGTGGAATATTTGAAAGGCGCGCACGATTCGATCTGATTTAATTTCGAGAAAATAGAACGGGCGAAATTATTCAACGTATTTGGTAAATTTATTCGCATTGTGTGCCGTGAGTGCGACGAATGATTTACGGCAAGCGCACCACGAGCGCAATGCGCCAAAATACTTAGCGTCAAAGAGATTAGCTTTTCGGTCACGAGACACGAGTGTATATGATGCTGTTTCAATTCTCTCGCGCATGGAATCCGCGAGTTTCATCTTCCTCGAAGATCACAAACTGCAGAATTTGTAATATTATATCTTTACATTATCCTCTAATGAAAGTAAAACAAAGTAGATGCATAACAACAAAATTACGCCGACAACCGAAAGCCAAAAGTTAATGCGAGTTTCATCACGTGCGCGGAAACGAATTTCTACAAGAATATATATTTAATCTTCTCTACGCGAGCGTGGTATCTATTCGATGCGATTTTTCATTCTAACGGCCAATGCTCAATCGAAATGGCCCCTCATACACGTGATGTTTTATCAAAGCTGGAAATAATTCGACACCGAACGACGTTCATCCAACGCCGATAGGATTCTTTTATTTTCTTCTCTCTCTCTCTCTCTCTCTGTCTCTCTCTTTAATGCACTCCATGCATATATAAATTCTTCCCCGGCATTTGCTGATACTAAAAGCATCTTTCCCCGCGCTAATGAGTCCATTACAAAGTTTACGCCGGACGTGTCAATAAGTTGCGTCATAAAACTCCGCGGCCGAGATAACGGCGGCCTCCATTCGAACTTGTTTTCTCGGGGGATGCGGCCCCGTTCGCGCGCGGGAACGGAAGTATTATTAGGGATGCGCTGCCGAGCGCTTCGTGCCGGGGCATAATCGCGCGCGGTTAGTATCCATTACGCGCGTGTAAGGTGCCCGTGTATATATACGGGCGCGTCCTACCGATCGAACGATGTCAGTCCGTGGTCGGTTGGGTCTGGTAAGACCAGAACTGCACCGCGACCAACGGGCAGGAATTTCAGGAGGAACCCAAAGGTAACCCGGCGACGGCCGCAGGCTATGGGCAAACACCTCCTCTCGACCACGAGCGCACCTGACATATGCGAATGCATACGTACAACTGGGCAAGGCAAATTAGATATCAGTTAGGTGCGTTAAAACTGTTACCGCAATATCGGCGAAAGCGAAGGCTTCATTTGCATCGTCGCAATTTAAAAAAGATTTATTTGAGTAACATTAAAAGTCTTATTTTAATAAATATTGGGTGTAAGTTCTGCTTGAAGACTTCCACTTAAAAATAATATTTTAGTTTGTTATAAGACTTGATGCACAGCTTAGAATAATGTTCACGTCCTGCTTCGCCTAATTGTGTTGTTCGCATTATCGATCCTAACTTATTATTGTTTTTAATTAAAATGCTAAGCCAGAGTAAATATCTCATTTAAGGGCCGCCTCTTCTCTCGTTGTGTAACTCAGAATATTACCCGTTACGTTCGTTCGCTCGATCAATTACGCAATTCAATCCACCCCGTGCCGATTGATTCGTCGGGAATGAATTTATTCGCTCCGAGAAGTGTGTAAATTCGTCTTTACGTCCCGTTTGTTCGTCGGATGTACAGCGCGGTCCATAAAGTACACGCTCGGAAAAAAAACGACCTCTCTCGCGCTATCGATTCCACGTTACATATCGCGCGACGATAAAACCCATCGACGACGATATCGTGTAACGCCTCGCTACGTGACGCGGCCGATTTTTTTTTCTACGCCGTTTGGAATCCACCGGCGGTGCCGTAATAATTGAACCGTGCGACCTTAGGACTCTATCGTAGACGCCGACGAGGAGTTTCCTCGGGGAAGATACATTTTCGTCGGGATCGGAGAAAGGGCTCGGCGAACTTCTTACCTTACGTGACAACCCGACGGTGGACTCTATATTGAACATTAACAATAGATTATCTATCAAATTTTACTCGGAAATTTCTTTTCCCTTCTGTAAAAACACGAATTGGATTTCATTTCCGTCACGTCCACGATCCGAACTTCTTATCCGCGTCCGTGATTTTCCTACCTTCCTATCAAAAATTGAGTTGCGGCATAACCGCGGGGTTTTGACTTTTTGCAATTACCCCATCGTAATTTTTCTCGATATCCTTAAATGTAACGCAAACACGCGCGCATCCGCATTACGGCAGCATTATTATCATGAGGCGTATACCGTCAAACCTGTAACTGTGCCCGCACTATGCTCATAACTGCACGATTCTCCAACGAGAGGCGTTTGCTCAGAATGCCACCTTGTCAGCGGTAGCCGCATCGGGAGACATAGTTGGGCGGGCGAGCGGCCGCTAAGGGGGTGGTCGGCGACCGAGGGTGGAAGGACGCGCGGGTAGTAATTAATGCCGCTGCAGCGCTGCAGCGGACCAAGAAGCTGCGGGGACCGAGAGAGCGCGGTGGGCGGCGATGGCAGCGGCGACGCCGGCCAAAAGCAAACATTCCTAGAGTCACGGTATCCGGTATCCCGAGTATCCAGGTATTGGTTCGACACGTACCAATTATAAGCCGGCACACTGGTCATTTGTAACGCGCCGGAATGCCGCGTGGACTTGTCGTCGGACGGGAGAAGGCACGGCTGGCCGGTTCTTACTCTGGATTGAGCGCCATTTGGACCCTCGCTTTACCGCAACATCGCCTCTCTCTCTCTCTCTCTCTCTCTCTGTGCCTCCTCCTTCCCTCCTTCCCTCCCTCTCTCCTCGCGCCAAAGCCCACCGCGAAATATTTAAAGCGAGAGCCTAATGTGCGTGAGAACAAATGTTGCCCTTTATTGTTCCGCCTCCCCGGAACGTTTAATTTAAACATCACGTCGCCCACGATATTATTCGCCATTATTCGCATTGTGCGACCCGCCCTGTGCCCTGAATTATCTAAGGTTCGCCTCTCGCAAAACACCGCTCGGCGATCACGGATTAATGCAGCCGAAACTGCCAAAACTAATTTACGCTGATTCGATCTTGGCTCCCGATGCTTGCTTGTCGGTGTTTAGTTTCTCGTGCGTGCTCTCTTTGCACCCGGAAATAATAATTCGATTTCCCTAATCGTATGATCATGCGATTGTGTTACGTGCATCAAGTTCAGTACCGATAACTCCATGCAACTGGAAACTGGAATAATTGATCTCATTTTACTTAGAGCGAATCGGCAGCGTTAGGCCGGTAGATGTATAATGCCAAGCACAAAACTCGGCCATTAGTTCGACATACATAGCCGACGAATAATGCGGATCAACACTCAACTTTTGTCCTTATTCATCGGAATTATTACCTAGATACTAAATTACATACTTAATTATTGCGACATGGCACCTCGCCAAAAGCGCAGAATGCCTAAGGAAACGTCATTGAACGTGTTACAAACAAAAATGTCATAAATATAAATTAAGTAGGCCTCGTTTGGCGGCTTAAGCCTTATAAGAGAACATAAGCAGTAATGGCATACTTTTTTCTTTGAATTTGTTCCAAGTATTTTATTTTGCACAAATATTAACGGGGAATTTATTTGACAATTTCTAGATTAGTACTCGACGTCTGTCGGGATACGGAAGCGTATTTTACGGATTAACTATGCTCGGGTCTTATCACTCGAATGTGTATGCGCTCCTCTTACGTTTCCACCCGCTATATTTCATTCACAATGAGACTGTGCTCTGTATTGTACGTATACCCAGATATCGAGTTATAAGCGAACGTATACCAGAGTGATTTGTTTCGCGCGGAGACAGCCGGAGCGAATGTCGTGAGATTAAAAGAGCGAGAATGCCTTCTCCCCCTCCCCCCCATCTCGGAAGGCACGAATGATATTCACGATTGTTCTGCGCGTCCTGATTCGCAGAACTGCGGAACTGCTCGCGGATACCCGGTTTTCGGATATTAATTCTTCGCGACACGCGGCAGCTCTCTTCAAAGGGTTTCCGATTCCCTTAGCTTTTATTCTACGGTTTCTTAGGCCAAATTAGAGATCCGTCGAGATTTTCTCGGCTCGGCCTTTAGAAATATAAGTAGACGTGACATATTCTTTATCATATATACTCTTTGGTGAGCACGAAGTTTTAATTTTAACAGAGACACGGAAATGTAATATATTTGCAGATAAAAGGGATGGTTATTTAGATTTAATTAAATCTAAATAAATTTAAAAAACGACAAATTGTACTTTTGCATTTTGTTGAAACATTCTCAGAATCGAAGATTGAAATTTGAATAATCTGTGATAAATATCTGTGATTTTAACGTTCGATGTAATTCTTTTTCCTCGCATAAAAGAGAAACGCGTAAAATAATTATTTTACGCATCTTTCTTTTTAATTATTGCTTTTTAAGTAATTGCTTTTTTGGCAGTATTTTTCTATGCGTACATGGAATTTCTGAAGATCAAAGACATTGAATTCGAAAGTAATAGAAAATACTTAAATGTAGATCAAATATTTCATTTGTAGAAATATATATGTATATGTGATGAACATTTGATTTCCTCGTTTCCTCTTACCTCGTAAAACGACGAGCGATCGTAACTTTAGAGAGATATAAAGGGTGTCGACGTTTGAGCGACGTTGACGGATACGCGCCTTGAAGGGGCTGAAATAATTTCAATCGCAAAGCGCTCGCGGGGAAACCAGGAGTCGAAAGACGGGCGTGTTTAAAGCCAATTTACGAGGTTTACATCTGACGACGATTGAATTATTCAGAAGGAGGAAAAGATGTTATATAAGATCTAACTCAGTTTTTATGTTTTCCAGAATCGATCGACTAGCTAATTCGTAATTTTATAAGAAACATAACTTAACATCACTATATTTAATTTAAATTTATCTTGGCTTTACAATATCAGCTAAAGTTACGGATATTTAAAACTTCTTACAGGTTTCTTAAATTTCTTTGTTTATGAATTAATGACAGAAAGTTTTAATTGTAAATATTCAATTTTTTGTCTTTAAAATCAGTTGCAAGGAAAAAAATAACGAAATTTGATTTATAATAATTTATACAGCGAAAATGATCTTATTTGCTGTAATAGATAAATAACTTGTAAACGAATGAGTGAATTTAAATGAATTGTTTATATTTATATGGACATTTATTAGAGTTTTATTAATATACGAACCAAAAATTTAATTGAATTTATAGTCCTAGTTCCTAGTTAAATATTTTATAGTACTCATTTGCAAATGAGTACTGTAAAAACGATTTTACATAAGAGATTAACAAAAAATTAAATAATTTTTTAACTAATAAGAGAATTATGTTCACATTTTATAAAGATATCCAAACCTAATAATAGCAAAATCTATAAAGTTTTTAAATTTTTTGGTAATACTTTAAAATGTAGCGTATTAAAATAATACACTGAATTTTCACTTTTAAAGGATATAAAATCGAAATATATTACATATGATAATTGTATCCTGAAAAGTCAGAATGTATAATAATTTTATTGGTCCCTCAAATAATTGAAGCATATCGATTTTTCAACAATAATATTAGGTTAGTCCTATCATTATTATAGAATCGGCATGTAAAATACATAAGTAAAAATGTCTCGAGTACTTATTTAATATTAACTAAATATTTAATATTATCCATATAATTATCAGATAATAATTAAACAGAGAATTATTAAATCACTTGTTATTCGAGAGAATAATTGTATCTTGATCTTAATTAAATCTCCCGTTTGCTCAAAGGTTTCAATTCTCGTTAAACTCTAATTACTACCTCGAAAAATTAATCATCTGTGTTAAACGACGAAGGAATTAACATTACTCTATATACGTTCGCATTGAACAAATAACGAAATTCGTGGGATCAAGCAAATCAAAACATGTGTGACGCGTTGTACGAAAGTCAAAGAGCTCATTTGAATTTTTACGGTAGAACAAGTTAATTGCTGTTTCAGAGTCGTTCGCAGCTGACCAATCTCCCGCGAGTAACGAAGTCCCTAAATAACTGTGAAAATAGAAATAAACGAGATTATCTGGCAAATTATCAAAGCTTATTTAGTCCCATAGTTTTTAGAAATGAAAAAAAGTCAACTTATGATGGACTTATTCAGTCCACAGTGTGTATCTTGAGTAAACATAGTTTAAGTTAAGAATTAAGTATACAAAGAATTATAATACACGTAATAATTTTATAAATATATAAAATTGAGGATATAATAAAGTGTCCGCAGATTGCTCGATTGACGTGATGATTTCGCGCGCGGCTGATATCAGGCGTAAAATATAATAGAAAACACTCGCCGCTGTAAACATCGCGCGCGTATCGTCCTCCCACGCGCGCGCCGTTTTCCATTACGTGATTTTATATTCTCGAGCAATCTCCGCCCGTGCACACCTATGCGCACACACATGCACGTACGGCGGGGACGTACTTCTGTGCTCGGTTAGGAAGGAAAGTACGGGGAGTACAGCTCGAGATGAATTATGGTCGAGATTTTTCATCCAGTGGGGCGCTACGTGAGCCGCATCGGTGGCGCGAAACTTGTCGTAGTGTCAATCGCTCCGGCTTTTCGCCGTGCGCGTGACTTTCGCGAGCCGCTGAGAAATTACGTCGCGACAATCGCGAATGAAAATTAGTCGGTCCTACGCCCCCCATCCCTCCCTCCGCCCTAAAAAAACACAGCTCTATCTCGCAGTTTATAAAACGCGGTTGCATCTTTTTTTTGCCGGCCGCATCGGTTTATGTTTTTTTTTTTCGCGACCACGCGTTTTAATAGCATACGCTTTTTCGACGGTGGCAAGTAACGGATTAATGAACGTGTGTGCATGCGTGTAGATTCACGCCAATCGACCAGCGTTATGACCGCCGTTTATGTTCATTCCGACCGATATCCGTCGACGGATGTGTGTCCATGAAAAAGAAAATTATCTGGAAAACGAGTCCGCGCGCGCTGCGCTGCCGGTGTAACGGAGAAACCAAACAAAAATAAACGTCAAGAGCGTTATCAGAGAGCGGTTCTATCGACGCGCAATTCGGAAAAGCGGGTTTCCGCCGGCGTCGACAGTGGCTTTGTTTACGCTCCTTTCGGAGCTATAAACGCTTTTTGGGTCATCGTATTCGCGCGAAATTGTAGAACATGCCGCATACAAACACACATCCGCGTCATATGATACAAAAGTAAAAAAAAAAGGTGTATAAAGTTTTCTTTTACCTTCTCAACTTCTTGATAACATCATCTCTCTTAACAGTGGCCTTTATCATTCCGTGACATCTATAATTTAGTAAGCTATCCCAATCTGAGTTACTTAACGTGGAATTGAATAAGATAAAAGTATGCTTACAAAAAATTCGAAACAATTGTTGTTAAAACTGCTCTACCGTCGAATAAAAGATAACCGTCTGGTTCGCATTAATATTTCTAAAGTTTTATTTTTACTTTTTATTGAAAAAAAAATATAAAACGGAAAACGGATATTGGTATCAGCGACCGCGCTCTTCCTCTCACCCTCTTTCTTTTTAATAATAAAACAAATAATGTATATTTTTTACTATTATTATATATATATATATTACCCTTAACCTTAAAGTACATGGGACTGCGAAAATACATGGACGAGCAGTGTTCACTAAATGAGACTCGAGACACTTCAGATTTACACATGAATTCTTGAAGACGGTGCTATGTCTCTGAAATGCAGTCGCGAAGGCACCCCGGCGCGAAGGAATATCGAAGTTATCGGTACACCTCTACGGCGTCCGAGGGACTGCACATGAGTGTTATTATAGCATCAATATGCAAATGTTAAATAATACACGAGGCTTCCCGAAGCGTATCCGACCAATACGCGCTCGTATATTTTACAACCGGCGCGGGCTCAGGCTGTAATTAATTAACCCAATCGTATCACGTGCGCGCAGATTCTTATCCACGTGTTCCTCGCACATACGCGCGTTCGTACCAATTAAAGTTTTGCTTCTCTTTGCCGGCCCGCCGGACACATAATATTTCCGCCCTCGTTATTTCCGCCAGCGGTGGCGAATTCTGTTTTTTAATTAAAACTATGCCTATCGCTCACGAATTACGGCAGCGTCGCCGTTAACCGCGCCCCCGTAAACTTTAACCGTGTCGGCGGAAAAAAGTCGTAACCCTTTTGTTATTGGTATACGTCGCCTGTACTTTACGCGACGCGGGCCGCTGCATCCGGTGATATTGGCAAAGACGTATTTGCCCATCGATCACTATTTCGTGAAATACCGAGTGACCGGGCCAGTGTAAATCCGTCTCGGATTTATTTGCTGTCAGCAATAAATTCGAGAATCGCGAAATACTAAACGCATCCTTTATTTTATTTGTTCCTTTTGATCGGGTATACAGAAATGCTGTTTCGCACGTTTAGATGAATTACTATTTCAATAGTGTAACATGTTCGAATACAATGGACATGACGCTTTTATTTTTTTATCCTCCCTTTTTTTTTACCTTTCCGAGAATATTTAGCGGAAACGCGCAGCTTTTATGTGTTTCACAACAGTAAACATCAATTTCGTACTCGAAGAGAATCTTTACTAGATTTTCCGCGGGCTAACTTTTACGGCATGATAGGTTACTCAGTGAACCGATTCTTTTCCGTTTAGTTTTTTTGACGGATTTCTTAACGTTAAAGAAATCCTGAAGTAAATTACCGACCTTTTTTGTTTACTAGAAAATATCTTTAAATTGGCTTTACAGAATTCCAAATTCTTTTACATAGTTAAAGTGCGCACAACAGTAAAAAGAACCAAAGTTGATTTTATATTATTAGCAAAAAACTTTGTTAACATCTTAACAATTTTTTAAAAGATTCTTTCGTCAACGTTTAAAGAAAATTAAGTTTGATATAAAAATTTGATTCACAAATTTGATATCATTGTATCTCATATTCTAATTAAATATGTTTCACGTTGCAACTATGATGGCATGAAAAACAAAGATACGGAATTATGTACAATATTGATTTTTTGCGTAAATTTTATAGAAATAAATAACAAAGATTAATAATTAATCAAATTAGTTGCATACACTGAGAAAAAATGAGATACTTGCGACTATAATTGCATAGTAAAATAATTATAGCCAGTAATATTATTTTTACAGCAATTATTACTACAATAATGTTAATAATAACCGTATGTTTATAGTGAATGCTGATACTGATTGTTTTATGGTGTGTGTACAACTTACTATATTAAGATCCTTATTTTGGTTATGATAATCATATCATAAGTTGTGTAAATTATGATTAAGTGAACTTTAACATTGTTTAAACAAACTATAATCTATATTGTTGAATAACTATAAAGATATGGTTGGGTTCGAAAGCGATTATAAATTATAGTGATATTATGCTTTTTGCAACTTTTTTTTTTTTCTCAGTGCATTTGCTGGACGTTCTAAGAAAACCCCATCGCGCGAGAAATTCGGGACTTTCGTCCCTCGATTACGCTAACTGCGAAATTATCGGCAAGAAACTTATCGCGATTAAATGCACGTTAGTCGGCCTCGTCCGCCTAGCTTAACCCCCGCCGCCGGTCTTTTACCTACTTGCAGAGAGGCGGTTAGTGCCCGAAGGGCTAAAACTGACGGAAGGGCGTCATTTGTTCCGACGACAAGCTCGGCCCATCGGCGCATCGATTTTTGTTTGATTATCTTGTTAGAGACGTGACCAGAACCGCCTTGTGTCTGTGTCTTCATTAAAGTCCACTCGACCGCGCGGTCGCCGTGGCCCGAAGGGGGCAAAAGCGGGGGTAGGTGGGCCGTGAGGTAGTTACAGCTTCGACAACGATGGTCCAGTAGAGAGAAGAAGAGAACGAGAGAGAGAGAGAGGGCGGACGTACAATATTCATCGACTAAAAATACATCATCGACGCGCTTCTGCCGATATCGAAACGATAGGCTGGACGCGGTTTTAACATCACTGTTTACCTTCCCTCACCAGGCTTAAACTGATTGCTCGACAACTAGCATTTCAATTGTATCAATCCCGCACGCTGCATGCCAATCGGCGCGTGATTTGTTTCGGCGACGTGGCGTTTTGAGAATGATTAAATGACAGCTACGTATCGAAAGAGATGATTATTATTTTATTTCATTATTAACAATTTAATTGTGCAATTTCGGAGACCAAGCCACCTTTTAACAATCTTTCCGCTTTAAAATATTTTCGTAGATTCTTTCTTTCCTTTATTTCCTCTTATCTCCTTTTATTTTATCTCATATTTGTATTATTTTAATTTCTTCGAGTCTAGCGGTATAAATACATATGTATGTTTTTAAAAAAGTAATATTTGTGGTAAATGTTAAGTTATATTTAGTTTAATTAGAGCTTGTTTTAAAGTAAATTATTTTCACATTAATTGAAGAAATATATTGTAAAATATTTCACCAAAATATTTAAGGGATCTATTTTTTAAATAACTAGACAACAACATTTGTCCTACTTTTTCTAAATTCAGACCCGAAAGGATCTTAAAAAATGAAGGTAATATTTATAGATCGTTCGGTTATTTCGAGCCGAAAACGGCGATGCTAAACTTCGAGACGTACACCCAATCGCGCGGAGAGCGAAAGAAATAATTGGAACGAACGTGTTCGATGCGGCTCGCGTGAGATTCGGAGGGATTCACGAAAAAGGAAGGTAATTATCGTCTTCGAGTGCGCCGCGCAGATAAAGTCAGCCGATATAACGTCGAACTGCAGACGCTTGCCGTAATGAAACAACCGCCGTCGTTTCGTATTATCTCTGTCTTTTATTTGGGTTTCGCGTAACTTCCTTTTCTTTTTGCCTTGCTCGCAGAATCCAGAACGAGATGGGGAACGTTTCATTACCAATATTTGATCGACTCTACTTTACCGCACGATAAGTACTCTTGTTGCGCAGTAGCTCTCTTTTATTTTAATAGAATTAAAATCTGTCTCTTATAATATTCAATTCTTTTAAGATCCGGTACCTTGATGTGTCGCTTCAAACCCAAAATCTTAGCCTTCAATCTGCACGTGAAAGTCTCCAACGAGCTTAAATATTGGCATCGTAATCCGGAGTAGTTTTGAATTCAAAATGAGCGATTACCTGAAGAAAAACTTGCCGAAAACTCATGAAAATAACTAAAAGAATAATATCTTGGCTTGAACTCTTTGGACGAGATGTTAATTAACGCGTTCTTCTGAGGCAGGCATAAGTTTGTCACGCGATATTTTAACGACCGTCGCGAGATCGTAGCGTGGAAATCAGGCCGGCTGCTAATTCGCTTCATTAAGCGCCGTTCGGTGGAAACACCATTGACAAATGTCGCCGGTATTTGCATTTCGGGGTCGGTGTATCGATCGCGAAAGGTATTGAGAACCATGTTATTTCGCGAAACGGCTGATACTATCTTAATTGGACATTTTACAAATCGAGCTGTGCGAGAATTTAATCTTGCCATCGCACGACATAAACGAATATGCGGATTAAAATCATATTGAATTCGACCGAGTCTTGATATTTAATCACGAATTGATAACGACGTGGTTTCAATTGTAATTTAAAGTGTATATCAAATAGATAGAGGAGAGCAAAAATCTACTATTGAAATTATCAACGGTGGTATTCCGCCGAATAAAGAGGATTTATAAAGGGATTTACTTGCTCTAAAAGAATTTATTAAAAATTTAAAAAATTTTAATGACTGAAAAAAATACGTGATTTTACGCGGAATATCGCGTTTCCATTATTCGGAACAAACGTAGGGATTACTTTTCCATTTTTATTGGGCATCGAAATTGATTGTGAGACTTGCTCGTTCAAATCATTGAAGGAAGGCTTCAGTGAACGCTCGAGTAAGAAGGTTACAAGAAGGTTACAATTATCCCCCCTCCCTCCCCCCCTCCATTCTTTTCTCTTCAGTTTCTGCTCTCGCATAATCTTACACTGTATTCTCGACGAGGAAGTGTTCCTCAGACGGTCCGCGAAAGTCTCTCTTCGTTCGCTCTAGTGTTTGTTCAGTATTCACTTAGAGTCCTGGACCTCGGCCGCCGGCTCCTCTCGTTTTCCCTCCTCTCGAGCGACGACCCTCTGTCGCGGCCCTATCCTCTATAACGTCCTTTGCCGTGCTCTCTGCGGGCAAAGATGAATTGTCGCGAGAGGCAAACTGTACCTTTGTCTTTTCGCCTCACAGTGTTGCTGTGTTGTGAGAAAATATCGCGACGTCATGGACGAGCAACCACTAACAATAAAACTCAGTCGCTTTCGGGGAGGCCGGCGGTAAACCTTGTAGAATGTTATATTTGACAATTTTTTATTTTTCAAGTAACACGGGAATTCCACTTCATAAATAATTAAACGAAATTCGATCCACCGCCTCTTTTTGAGAGCGCCAGGTCGTCTAACTACTGCGCAACTAAAAAATTGCACTCGCTGATACTTCTCATTAATCTTTAAATTAAAGAGCCGAGTAATTATTGGATTACCTTTTCCCTTCGGCCTGAGAGTCTAACGTCGTTGTCCGCCAAGTAGAACTTGCCGCACCGACAGAGAGAACATTGCGTCGCGGGGGGAATTTTTCTTGCTTCGAACGAGGCGAATAGATGTGAACGGGAGAGGTGACGTCTTTACCGTCAGTTTATATCGGGTGTCTCGAGACCGAGGGAGCAGGTTAAGCTTTCGTTGCGATCGAAGTATTCGAGAGCAATGCATCCTTCCTATCTTTAGTCCTATAAGAAACGACGCGCGACTCCCTCGTCCTTCAAATCTTTTCATCTAACTTCTTTATTCCTCCCATTGCCACGGTTATATTGTTGTCGCGGAAGCAATATCTTGAAAATGCAGTCGCTCGACTGTACCTAAATTTCAGGACACCTGTTAGAATTTTTCGCTCGACGAACAGCAAAATGAGAGGAAAAAAGTTGCTCGATTTTAGATTAACGATATAATTTTATTGCTTCAAGTATATGTACGAAAATGTTTTCTTGTCCCACAGCAGCTGTCGCATTTATCAAACTTATCGAATGTGTGTTAAGAAGAAATCCAGAGTAAAATATCGATTTTGAATTTATTAAAGAATCCATTATTAATGAGAAGGAGAGAACGGGCGATGTGATAAATGACGGAACATTCAATACGTCGCGTATGAAGTTATTTACGATTATTTTATTGTCTTTTATTAAACTATTTGCATCTTTACGATATCAGAATATCAAAAGTGACGACAGCCCTTTTCCCCATGCATTCGCCAGACATATTTTTCGCGCGGAACCTCTCGCGTCGACATAAATTTCCGCGCGTGTCTCCGTCTTCCTAAACGAAATCGCGCTTCGTGGCGACCGCGTCCGTTTTCTTATTTAAACGGTCTTCATATACGCGCGCGACAATCGCAGATCACGGAGATTAGGGCACGCTCGACATCTCGGAATCGCGGAATTCTCCCTCGGGGAAAGTTCTCGACGACAGTAGTAATGGATCCGAGACCGGTGCCGGCGGGGCATCCGAGCACGGGAGGACGAGAGATGAAACGTTCCAGGGAAAATTTCGCTCCGCGGTTTATATGACATTCTCTAAATTGGACAAACCCCATCGCGTACATAATATTTTCGCTTATTATACCATTACATTATATAAAAAAAACAAAACGTAACACGGTTGTTTTCATATAAAAACGCCGCGTTTTAACCATTGGCAGGAATAATATTTTTTTTTAAATTAATTTATGTAATATATAAATTATGAAAAATGAAAATTTCAACAAATTTTCTATGCGAATCGAGAATATTTTACGACTTGGAATCTTGGCACTTTTTATATTTACACAAAAATATCAGGATATTTAAAGCGTGAAAAAATTGGATAAGAATTTTTATACAAAATACATGAGAAAAAGAAGTGTTTTTTATATTCAGTATTTCTATTTGTTTTCTATTACATTTACTTCATAGAAACAATATATCTTTAGATAAAATATTATTTTGTTGAATACAATTTTTTTTAATTTTGTTGCATCAAACTATTTGTAAAAGAAGAACATTATTGTTTGAAATAATATTTTTTGATAAAATAACATTTTAAGCGATAAAGTTATTAAAAATTTTCATTAAAAATATGAATGTTTTCAATGATATTGTTTCATTTTTTAGAGCATGTGGTTTACTACATTTGATTATTAATATTTGCCGTAAATATTTTACATTATAATATTTTGTAATTGTAAACATAAGCAAGATTGTTAAAGTAAAATAATGTTTTTTCATAAGCAAGAATTAGTCAACTATTGAAAAGTAAATACATTTTATTCCAATAAATGAGTATATTACAATTAAAAGCATTAAATTATTAAATTATTTTGAAATTAATTTATTGAAGCAATTAAATTATTTTATTGAAACAAGACACGAATTTTTTTATGCAAGTAACCCAAAACTTTTACTGAAACAATAAAATTGCTCAAGTGAAATTGTTTATAACATTAATAATTTTACATAAAATTGTTTAACTAAAAGAATTTTGCGTTTTTAAACAAATATTTATTTTAAGATATAAATACATATTATTTGAAAGAGATATATTATTTTGTGCAATTTTTTCAAATAATTTGCTTGGTTGAATTATTCTAAAAAAATGCATAAATTTCTTTGAATTTAAGAAAAAAATGTTAAATCCGAAACAAAATTTTCTTCAGTATATAAATCTTGTTTTCACTGAACGTTACACAGAAAATGACCGAGATAATTTTGACGCGCCATTTAGTGTGAAAGTGAGACTGATCTATGTACGAGCGTTTTCCTCGCACTCATACGTAATTTAATTTAAGTTAATATTTCCCAACGCTGTTTAGCAATATCAGGGCGATGTAAGGGTCTTAAACGTCCACCGAGACGACCGTTTATCGAGTCAACCCCTTCACACCTCTGTCCTTTTCCGTTTCCCTCCGATTTCCCATGCGTCTCACCTTTCTTTTTTAAACTGTCTCGCAAACGTTTTGCAAATTGAACGTCTAAGAACGCGTTTCACAGTCTGAGAAAAATCTGAACGAAATTAAGAGTAGGTTTAGACTGGGAAGAGAGTCGCTCGCGTGACGTGCCTTAAAAAAATAATATGATTAGAAACTTGCATATGTTATAATAAAATTTTCGTTATCATCAATTAGATTTATGGATGTAGAACGGACACGAGATTTTTTAAGTATTCACACACGAAGTGCTCGAGTGAAACCAAAATCCGATTCCTGATAAATCGGAATTATATCGAAATTTGCATTCACTTACAATTCTAGCGCGTTCTGCCAATCAAAATAGTCTGTAGTATCGTTGTTTACCGTTTGCACAGTCTGTATCGGACTTTCGGCTTACATCGATTGCCCGAACAGCGACAACATCCTCGACAGAGGGACAGTATTCGAGATAGAATCATACACATATATACGCCCCCTCCCCCCACACACACACGAAAATAAAAAACAAATAATCAAAGACGATCCTTGCTAATGTTTCTCTTTATGTAACTTTATATGTTTTTTTAAGCTTACCAAACTACCGAATGCCGAATAAATTTTCAGTCTTCAAACACAGTTATAATTTAAATAAGAATAGTAATATTAAATTTGGAAATTGAATACGTTAAATAAGTGAAAATAAATAAGTGCAAATAAATAAAAAATGATATGTATATATGTATATATGGAATATATCACAATACTTATTTCGGATTTTTTGGATATACACTTCTACATATTTCACTATAAAGTTATTTTTAAATTCTTTTCTTTTGACGACGACCGAAATAATTTAGGGATAAAGTGTTAAAATAGAAAAGCGGAAGAATTGAAAGAGGTCGTTACACTTCATTTCGCACTTATTTTTCAATAACGCTGCGAAAATTGAACTTAATTACTTCGCGATTAATAGATGTCGGAAGTTTATGTTTTTTTCAATCTTCTCGGTAGCGCAGTTCGGTGTGGCATATTATTTATTGAAGACTATTCAGCGGGAAATGACGGGGAACGCATCGGCATCGTTTATTCATCGAGTCCCAGGGGGGACCGTCGAGTCGCGGGTGCATTATTCGTCGAAGGCAAAATAGGTGGGCATGAAGCGCTAAACTTCGACCAGAAGCGCGAACAAAGCGCGCGGGTTTTAATTTTCCTCCCATAAATCGTGAGATATGATCTGCCCGAAGATTTAACGTCGTCCAAAGTGAATGATAATGAGAAACGAGCCCTTCTGTCCGGCCGTTCTCTCGCCGGCGATATATTCTCGTACGTGAATCGTGTTCGTTTCGCGCGTCCGTTTCGCTTCACTTCGGTTAGGAAAATAGCGAAGTTAATGAATGGACGTGAGGAATGTGTCATGTTTATCGCATTTCTTAATTGCCCACTTTAAAGTTAAATCGCGAAATTCGCGAATATCATCGGATGTTGACTGTCATTGTCAAGTTAATAATGTATACAGCGTATTGAGAAATTATATGGTACATGACATGCGTAATATCGTGGACATGCATAGATGATGTTTCGATAATTCTCGTCGAAACAATTGGTGAGATTCTAACTAGAGCATTTTGCAACATTGACAATCCGACGTACAGAATACGTTTTGTCGATGTCACGAAACGTTACGTATATATGCTGATGAGGTTTTTTTCAATTGCTGTTTATCCTAAGATATTCTGATTGACACAATGGGAAATGATGCCTTATACATATGGATAACCAATCTTTCTGAAGACTATAATGCATTATCTAGGGAAATTATGTAAGAGCACTATTGCTGTCCCAATTTTTAAATGAGAAAGAGAGAGATTTGTTTTAATATTACATGGCCGCTCCCGACGTCCGGCGATGATCAATAATAATTTCTGTCGTGTTATTTTCGATACCACTTCGTTTCAATTCTACCGATTGAAGTGGCCCGCTAAAAGTCAGGCAATGCAATATGCAACCGATAATCATATCATGCCTCGTTTCGACACTACAGAACATTTCGGTACTGAATTGCATACACAGTTCCCCTTAAATGGATTAAACTTAACTTATTTATTGAATCGAATAATGAAATTACCGCATATGCGAAATAATTTCTACCGCCGCGTTATTTTCAATATCGCGATCAGATCCACCAAATCCGTCAGTTTAATTAATTGTCAAGTAATAAAATATGTGGAGTAACGTATCGTATTTTTTATCATGTTTAAATACGCAAGTGGCGTAAGAATTACACGTTTATTTTCTGACAACAATTCAGGTTTAACCACGAAGGAAAATATCCAATTTTTTATTGATCATTTCTCGGAATGGGTAAAAATAACCTTTGTCAAAATAGTTATTGTAAAAACGATCTTCAACGTTTTTCAATTATGAAAGATTGACTTGAAAGATTAAATACGCGCAACATCCCATTTATAGGATTTGTTTTTTCGATAAAACTTTCAGTTTTGCCTGTAAAAATTTAAAACTAAAAGTTGATCAAACCAATCTCAGTGTCTAATGTGAGGACAGCTAGAATTGAAAACTTGATTGGACCATAAATGGATGCTCATGTTTGTTCGTGCAGAATTCATGACCGCGGCGACCAGTAAGAACTTAATTACACGCTGACGTAAAACTGACGGATAAGAGAACTCTCGACTGGGGAAGCCGATCGCAGCTGCCGCGGAAGACTACTTTAATGAGCTATCGTTTGAGCCTTTACTGCCGCTCGTCTTTCGCCGCGGAAGTTACGGCCCGAACTTCGTTCTTGGTCCAGCCGGCGCCTTCAGCAGCAATCTCGTCGCCGTTGTCAGGCCGGGCCGGGGGATTATTATTTCTGTTGCAGAAGCCCGTCTCATTAAGAACCCAGGAAATTACCCTAAAGTCGGATTTAACCTCTTTGCTCTCAGCGTTCCCAATTATAGACCTTATCTCCAGTTGTAAGTGTACCAATCGATGTCTACTGATATATACTGATATACATATAAAACCTGAACTTATTTTTGCAGTTATATAAATTCATATAACTATGTCTGAATAAAATAATATATATTAATTTGTATATTTAAGAAAGAAGAAGCAGAGTTTACACTTTCTTTTTATGTTAATATATTGAAAAAAGGTGTTTATGCAAAGGATGAAATCGTGCGCGCCAGGATTGCTCCTGCAGATCCAAAAATGAAAGATCTAAAAACGAGGGAACACTATACGTGACTTAGGGTAAAAAATGTTTGTTCGAGGGAAAGGAGAGGCAAATCGCGAAATCCGATTTACGATCTCATAGCGAGTGAATCAAGCGGTGAATTTTGCGGCGATTTTCTTTACCCTCAATTTTCCACTATTCTCGAAAAGAGAAAAACGAAGCAAGTGATGTTTAAGATGATCGAAAGTGATCGCGCTACTCTCACATAAATTCCGTGAGGAGAAATATACGAGTTATCATTTACCATTACGACGTATTTTCAAGGTGCATTAACGATTAATTTGTCAATTTATGTCATTGACGCAGAATACGCATTTCTATTGGCGAGGACTTTATTATATATTTTTTTTATTTCTTTATTTTCACTCGCGCACATCTCTCTTTCTCTTTCTCTCTCGCGGAAGACAACTGCCGCGCAAAGAGGTTTTGCCTACGGAAAGACTAGGAGTCGAGAATGGACAGAAGAAAACGAGACGAGGGAGGAAAGAAGCGGTGTGAGCGTTCGGTATAACTGCAACTGCGAGCGCGCCGCCTCCGGCAGTACGAGGGAATATATTTCAATCCTTTTCCATCGCTTCATCCTCGCTTCCATTTCTCGGAGTTTCTTCTCCCCCACTCCGAAGTCTTTCGCCTCTCCTTCGCGCGACAGCTTCTTGAACTTACCTATTCCAAAGTGGTATTCTTATTGCTATGCCATTTAAAAATAAACTTGTACACCTTTTAGTAAAGCAAAGGTGTGCGCAGGATATGTATTAAAGTATTAGCTCCGTCAAATTTCCCGAGATGTATCGTTTAAAGGATTTTGCCATTGGCACATCGAGTAAGCCCCCATACAATTTCACGGTATTACTTATCGGATTCGAAGTCGAGATCGGAATCTCTTTCGTGCATTTGCGCGAGAAGCTCAGTTTAATTTTGAAAGGCAGACAGGTACTATCCTAACATTTAAGTACGATGTATATTCTGCACACGATATATATAATAATACGCGCACAATTATTCGTTACGTGATAATACGCTACGTAATGTGTGCGACTAAATTATTTCTATTATTTCTATGGACAATTGGGAAGAAGGGCTGCCTACTCACAGAATTGCTGAAATTTACCTATTTATTATATTACTATTTTTTTATATAAAAAGATACAAATTAAACGTGAATCAACACTTCTGATTTGTTTTCCAATTTGACAAAACATCACCGTACATTAGAAAAATTCTTATTTGAAAAAAAAACCGAGCCTGATGGAAATATTTTTATGGCAGATTCGGGCACGTGAAAAATTATTTTAGAAAGTTTTTATATGCTCTTGCACAAAACTTCGTAAACTAGTAGAATAGTCATTACATATTATATAATGTGATTATAGTGAATAAAAAGCTCTTTTCTTATTTAAAGTTGCGTTTTCACGGTTATTTGCATTATTCGTGAAATTGCAAATTTAGCGTCGCGCGGTGAAAGTTAAGAAAATTATATACATTACACATTTATCTCAGAAGATGGTATGTAATTCTCAAAACTCGCGAGATATTTTAAACTTCCACTTTGATGTAAAGGCTGGCGAAATATTAATAAAGTAACTCTCACGTCTCTCTTTTTCTATTCTCTGAAAGAATCATTGTTACACCCTTCGCGACCTCCTAACTTGAAGAAACCCCCCGTCTTGATTGGATTTTCATCCGTAAACGTTTTTATGAAACATTGTCTCGTTCTTCTCGGTGGCGGTTACTACGCCAAGAAAAGGAGGGAGAGGGGGTTGTCAGCCCCGTCACGTGTGTCTACCGATCGGGTTGGAACGAGTAGAATTTCAATGAGCAGATATTCGTGAAATTTTATGTCTGCGTCGGAATCCTTATTAAAATCGAGAGCGGGGAGAAGCGTGGCACTCTCGTCGAGCGTAATTAAATATGGTTTTTCAGCGGGCGCGTTTTCCAGTCTGCCGGAGCAGATCTTTCAGATCTGCTTGTCTTGGCGTAGATGCCATATCTAAGAGCAGATGCAGCAATTTTTTTCGTGCAAGAAAGTCTTTACTTTTTATATCCCGCCATTAAATGACAATTATGAAAGCATGTAGACTCTCGAGAATTGGCAGATTAAAGTTCAATAATGAATTCTTTGATTTACTCTTGATTTATTTTAAGGCGACGAAATTTGAAAAATATTTTTCAAAAAAAAAAAAGAGAGAAAATATGCTGCGTGACATGTAAAAGTGAGAATTTAGTTGCATATACGTGTTTCTGAAATTTCATGAATTATTTCGCGCTTGCATTACCAAGCGATCTATTTCTATGTGACATTAATTATGATTAATTATAAGCGGACCATATTTGCAAGCGTTGAATAAATTCAATAAACGTAGAGTAGTTTGTTGATTTTATATACTAGATTAGCAGTTACATTTATTATAAAATATGCATAAATATACACAACCGTATGAATATGTAGACGGAGAACTTAAACACATTAAACGCGTGTCCATCGAAGTATATTAACCAATAGTTGACTAATAGCTGAAAAAATTTTTAAAATTAAACTTAATTTAAATTAATTACTTAACATAGAGATTCGAGATTCTTCCCTCCTCCGGAGATCAAGACGTTTCTGCTGAAAGATACAAAATAATTCTTTCATCAATAATCTTTCTGTTAATTTTTATACTGTAACTTTTTGCAAATGATTCCAGTAAATTCATTAAACATTTTACTTTCTTTTTCTTCCTCTTATTCTTTCCTTGCAGTTTAAGAAGAAGAATTCCACCGCTAACGGGTTAATGCCGCGCATAGCGGAATGCCACCGTTACGTAAGACCGCAACTGTCTACGAGGGGACACAATGGTTGCGGGAGGGGGGTGTACACTGCGACGCGGGGGTGGTCGCTCTTACGAAAGACGGGAAAGAAACGACGTTAACAAGTCCCCGTTAATAATGCAGCACCGACGAGCAGGCGCTACGCCCTATAGCAGTGTACACAGTTAGCCGCCCCAGCTGCCGACGACGCCGTGTTCGTCGTCGTCGTCGTCGTCGTCGTCGCGCTGCGTCTTCAGGAAATTGAGAATCTCTCGGGTCAACGGAGCAAGAACGGTGCCACGAGGTGGATCCGCATGAAAGGCTAATAAGCCCGCGCCACGATTTATCGTGCCGCACGTACTTACTTCCGCCCCCGCTCGGCTTCGAGTTAATTAAATAATCGTCCGACGTTTCCGTTTTATTATCGCAGCCGTCTGCGACTCCTACGGCGTGTCTCAGCCCTGATATCGCGTGACGTCGATAAAGATCGACACCCGTTGCGTCAGGTAGCACGAGAGCCCTTCTTTGTGAGCGCGCGTTTGTGACGTCGCCTGTGCCGAGGATTATTTTCGGAACGGAGGAGGGAGCCCTTGGATGTAATAAAAAGCTAAGGGCACGATAATTTAAGGAAGTGTCATGGAAAAGACCGTTATCGTATGGAGACTCGACAGAGAGAGAGAGTAGGATAAAATAGAATAAGGTATATGAAATATAATAGAGAATAAAAGGAATTGAATGTGGAGATAAAATAAAAGCGATGACAGGAAATGAAATAACGCGGTCTTTACTTATTAAGGGATTATGAGAGATCTCAGTAAATCGAAAATAGGAGGATATTTTTAACACCATGTAAAATTTTTATTTGAAGAAATAGAGATATAACGATTAAAAATATAAAAAACATATTGCTTAAAAGTATTGCTTTAAAATTTCAAGCTGATTGATAAACCATATTCCAGCTAGCCGCCGCTTTGAATGATGGTGTTTTGAAAAAAATGCTTTCAAAGCTTAACAATATTTTTTCGATGTAGAGAAAAGTCGCAAAAACTGCCATAGGTCTTTTAAATTGTTCAATTAATGCTTTGATATTAAATGAATAATTTAATAACATTATCCGTATATCGACAGAAAATAATCAATAATTACTTACATTATTGAAAGTTAATTTGCTTTAATAATACTATACATACAGTTCTGTGACATTTTTTCCCATTGAAATATTAGAGCAAAGAATTTTCAATAATTTAATTGATAAAAAATTTTGCCTAAGGATCTTTTCAAAAATAATAGAAATATTTTGTAAACCTACACGAGATATTTTCTATCGGTGTGGAATCCGGCCTGCTCTCTATCAGTTTCTAAAAGTGAGTGAGATTACTGAACAATTCCGGCTATACATTTCAGGACCTCCCCTGGCCTTACGGTCCAGGGAAGGTCCTGTCGTCCTTTTCGAGTGAGTGTAGTCCCCCGGTCTCTAAGTGAAACGTATGTATATAGGCGCGGCCGAGCTTAGAGACGATAAAACTACTGGGTTCGCGAAGCCATAAGTATTTATTTGCGCAGCGTGGAGTCCGGAAAAGAGAAATAGCCCAGGATCCGAAACTCAACGCGGAGCTATCGATGAAACGTGTTTCTGATATTTATCTTTCTCTCACTATAGTTTTAAACAGAAACGTATTGTCAGGACGCTCCTACATAATTTAAAAAATGCCACTAAAATAAACGACAAATCGTTTGGAAATTTTAATGAACAAGGTTCTTACTATCGTCCTTACTATTGTTTATTCTTCCCATTTGAAAAGTTATTAATTTACTAATTTTATTTTTACATTTTGCTTGTCTCACGTTATATATTAACATATTAATTTAATAAAAATTATACTTTATATCTACAATAATAAAAATATTATAATGTACAAAAGATAAATATTTCTACAAAAGTTGCATCCTAATTGTTTCAATACTTTTCTATTTAAAAAAATCTTAACAATAAAAGATTCTTGAAAACAATGCCTTTTCTTCGGACCTAACAAGACAAAAAATCCCTTAAGAAAAGATAAGACATAGCGCAGAGACGCGAATAGAGTATAAATCTACTCTGCCTGTCTTTCCTCTGTCGCGTTTGCGGTTAAGTACACATCAGGAAAATCGATAACATCCAGATAACGTAAGGTAACGAAGAACTCCGTTCCATTTGCAGATGCGTAGCGCAAACACTTGCGGGCGAGCAGCGTTAATCGCTTTTCGCACTCGCGTGCTGTTTAACGCAGCGTAACGGCAACTCGCTGCTCGTTATACGCGGGAAAACTTTACGTTTATCTCGCGCGCAAAGACGAAGGAGCGAATGCGGGAGGTGAGAGAACCGGAGCTATTATTGGCAGGCGGCCGCGGTAAACCACATAAATCACTTCGCGCACTCGAGGTCCGTTGATTAGCCGTGATATACCACGGATGTCAAGCTGCGAGTTCACCCGTTTCACCGTTCGCGAAAGAATCGATCGAGACGAGGCGATCTACTGGGTGGCTCTCGTATTACCCGAAAACTTCCTTGCGCACAATTGTAAAAGCGATATCAATGAATAAAATAATTGTTTTAAAATGACTAGAATAGAATGTAATCTCTTTATATCAGGGAAAAAATGCTTATTTATGCTATTTTTTAATTATATTTCCAATTTGATACTGGATTACATATAAATAAATATTATATAATGTTGTAAAGCTTGACGTTTCAAATACCTATTACTACAATGTTTGAGCTTTTGCTAATAACAAATTAATTATAAGCCTTGTAGCAAAACACTAAAAAAGTACGATTTAAATTATAGTTACAATACTAGAGGAGAAGTCAATGTTATGATCCCTCATTGACATACATTATAATAACTTTATTTGTTATGCTATTGTTATTACTAAATCTAAAGTTAATCCTCTTTATGAAAATTGTATAAAAATTTAATGTAAAGTCACATTATTATCATCAGTTACATAAATGATTAAAAATTAATATCAATTATACTTGATTTTTTTAAGTGCGTTAATACGCAGAACAAGATGTAACTTTTTAATTTTTATCTGTATTACTCATTTCTTATTTATTTCTTATTTATTTTTGTTCACTAAGTTGTTTATATCATATTTAAACAAAAATGTTATATATATTCGCGAGTGAGTATGATTTAGCCTGTACGCATTCAGCAACTCTTTCCTTCGTAAAAATAGAGATATAATAGAGATATAATCTGAGAAATCGCTCTCACTTCATTCTTTGATTACTTATTAGTGGCTCGTCACTTTTCGAAAATCGCTTCCACACGGTCGTCACGCACGGAAAAGAGGCAAACGGATAAATGTTTTTTTTTCACCCGCGCGCTGTAATATGCGGTGCTACCCGTCGAGGACGATGGTTCCCGCAAACGGCGCACCGGATACCGATAAAAAAAAAAAAAAATGCATATTCTCGGCCCTGCGGCAATCGAATAAAAATCTCGGGCGCACGCCGCACCGGCCGGCTCTCGCTCTCGCAAACGCGGTGAACACGTCGGTGAATGCGCGCGCGTTGCACACCCATTTCTCTCCCCGCGGGTATAAAATCGAAACGGGATACTTTGCCTCCGTCCCGTAGATACCCGGACTAGAAAAGCGATAAAGCCGGCTAGGGAAGCTCGGATCGCGCGATCGGGTTTAGTCCCGAAGTCCGCATCGCGCCGCGCGTCTACGCCGAAAATTCGCCCGTTTATTCATTCTAAATTCATCCGACACGCCCGAATGTTCGGCCGATGTTATCCCGCCGCGGCGCTGACGCTGGCTGGCTGCGTCGACAGAATCCTCGATGCAATCTCAAACCCATGGAGGGATCTGGAAAATCTCCAAACAGCCGTCAACGTTAATATCGCAATTGCCAGAAAATCTTGCCCGATCCAGTAATTATTATTCCCCCACTTTTTGTGCATTACGTCGCGGAGAGTGACGTCTAATGTTTCTGGGAGAAATAATGAGCATTAATCTGTTGAAAATTTTATTCAAACACGGAAATAATCTTTCGTAAAAGTTGTACGAAATTATACGAAATTTATACAAAATTTATACGAAATCATACGACGGCGAATTTTTTTACAATTAAAAATAGTTTTATTCACGTGCTGAATAAAATCGCGGATAAATAATTGAATCAAATTAAATTCCGCGAGAGAGACAGTTCAATTCGAGGCTTGAATAATCTTCAATGTACCTCATTGCACATGATGAATATCAAATTTCAACCGTTTTATCATCGATATTCGCTTTGCGAATTAAGGCGCTTTGCAGTAGAGCTCTAGTCTTTTGATGTTATTAAAAACACAAAGACTAATTTCAACAGTGAGTTTTGAAATATTCCGACAGTATTTGTTACCGTTTTCATTACAGATCACGTTCCTGGATTAGGTGAGGAGTGATGCTGAATACAAATTTCGCACACACGCGGTCGGCGCACGTCCACGTGTGTGCGCGTGCGCGCGGATGCGTGGATTAATGATCGAATGTCCGTGGTATCGTCGTGGTCGTGACGAATGGATCAAGGCTCTCCGGTGTGACCGGCGAATGGTGACAGACCCCCCGTGAAGAGAAACGGTCTCAGAGACACCATTTACGGCGAAAGAAGGACGCTCAAGGGGCTAGTTCTTCCTCCATATATGCCATGGCGTTTACCGTCGAACGATGTGACGATCAATTTTTAAAACCACCTGAAACACTCGCTGGCAGGTGCTGCTGGGATATTTTAGGGTTTGCGGAATGTCGATGGCCCATCGATGACGCTGACATTCCCTCCAAGCACCGTATGTAACACGCTTATATTTATTATACGTATTTGCGAGTCAATTTTTTAACGGCACCCATTCTGTGGACGGTTTCACGTGGAAAAAAAAAATTATTCAGATAATTTGAAAGCCATCTAAAATCTTCGCATATGAATTCCGCGAATGTTGCCATATAAAGTTACCGAAATGCACAATTCACGTTTCCAAACCGAGCAATTTAATTTAATTTAATTTAATTATTAACGTCATGTGTTTTATACTACCGGTATTTAGTTTTAATTATTTTTTATTTAGAATATAATAATAACTCTTTCACGTGCAAATAACAAGAGAAGTAGGACTTAATATACAGAAAAGAGAAAGCAAATATAGAATAAGTAATATGGGGAAAAAATGTTCTTTAAAAGGTGAAACATTTGTATAACGTTTCCTTAAACTCAAATCTGTAATAGAATAGAAGTAAAATAATAGCACATGCCTACACAGATAAAATAAAATTACAAATATAGTGTAACAAAATAAAATAGTAACACGAGGTAATATATATATAACAAAGAAACAGCAAAATAAAAAATTGTTAGCTAAATAATAGAAAAAGAGTAAAAGACTGCAAAAAAACTCGACATCTAACAGAAAACAAATGAAATTACAAAAAAAAACGACCTGATAGTCACGGAGAGATTTAAATAAAAAAAGTTCTGTATGTTAAAACCGATTGGAAAATAACGTCGATTTCTCTCGCGTGCATATACAAAGTGGCGCGCGTGGAAACTAGAGGATTTGGTGCTCTGCATGCCGTATCGGTAACGATAAACACGGCGATAGACATTCGGCCGCGTTCCCGGCCGTCGCGCGACTTTACTCCCCGGCTTCGAATTCTTCTACGAGAAACGGAATTCGCGCAATCGAGGCCTGAGAATGCTCCCCTCGGTTTACATAAGGTGTTCATGCATTTATTCGCGTCCTTACGTAGAACCTTTAATAATACATGGCAGATAAGGATGCCGAATGGAGTTTCGTATGCGGCGGCGCACGGTTCACTTTTCATGTGCATCCGCATGAGCATATCGCGGAGGAGATATTGGGATGCGCATAAGTTCGTGAACATTATGTGCGTCGTCGTCTACATAGTGACTTCTGAAAATAGTGCATTAAAGATACAGACAAACCGACGGAGTCAAAATATTATCTGAGAGAATATTATTTTTATTATGAACACGTTACTTCGTCGACAACTTAGACATTCTTTTATCCTCGGTGTTTTGATTCTCGATCGTTTAATTCCTTAATTTCTACTCTGTGCTCGTTTTCTTTTTAATACTGTAATTTCTTTCCTTTTAGTAAATGTTCAAAGACGATAAGTGTATTGTGAAAAGATGGACAAAAGTCCGTTACGTATTTATTTCATGCCTGAAGGAACAAGATAGACAAGACACATGGGACCGGCTGTCGAGGAATTTTGAAATAACATTCAGAAGATTTTATGTAGTTTTATGTTAAAGAAAAGAATAGTATCCCGATCTATAACACCTTTTGTTACCTTTGGTTACCAGATCAAAATAGAAATCATAAAGTGAAAAATTATTTATTTATTGATTTGCACGTAAAAAAGTTGCAGCTCAATTTTATCCGGGATATGTTAACTGAGATTGTGCATTAAGATACAATATGAAGAATAATTTATCTACATTTTTTTTCCCAAAATAATTAAAAAATGTTTTGAATACTCAATTCAAGGTAATTAGAGGAATTAGATACGTTTTACAGGAGACGTTAGAGCTAGTTGACCAATTTTTCAATTTTAAATTTTACAGACAAAACCGACATGCTATTTACCGAAAAAACAAATCATCAGTTAGTAGATACATTGAAACATCTGATAATATTATATTTTAATAATAAGTGAAAACTAAGAATTAATATAAAATGTTAATATCTTTCGAATATTTCCTACGTGTCAAATAATAAAAGTCTCAGAGTCGAGATAAATTGACTAATTAAATTTAACTTGTTAATTATAACATAATTGTTTTATATCCGCTTAATTTTATAATTAACCGTTACTTATAATAAATTAACTACATTTAGAGCAAAAGAAGAAATATTATAAAATTCATCATTATTATGACTGTTTAGCACGTGTAACACGAGGATCAGATTGACCTACTTGCTCGACTAGTCCGTTTGTGAAAAAAATTAGTAGGTATGCAAATAATAAACAGATAAGCAACAACGAATTACAGAAATACATCAAATAAGATCTACATTTACTATCTAACAGTCAGCTATAGATAACTGCGTAATAATTAAAGAATAAAAAATATAGCACTATAAATGTTTACTTGTGTAATATGCTGAGTTTTCAATAGCGCCTCGTAGCTCTTGAATAATATATGCATCTGTACCGAAATACTGTGAGGAACTAAGCAGCAGTGTCTGCTGCATATACAAACACGGTTACAGCTATCTCCAGTGTTTTGTTTAGAATATAGATCCAATTAGTCAACTTACCCCTAGACAACTGGCTCTTATATAAATGCATAGTAATAATTTCCGCTGTAATTACAACTCTTCTTAAAAAGTTAACAATTGATTTAACAAGAACAAATCAACATTCGAGACATAACGTTATGAAACAGGAGGGCGTCTGAGAAAAATCTCGGGAGTACAATCCCGCGGAACGGAAACGTATACCGAGATGGCTCTTTTTTTTTTTTTTTGTTCCGGAGAACTTACCAAACATGTTGCCCGGAGGGGAAAATTTTAACGACAACCGACGTCTCGCGGAGAGATAAAGGGATGATGGAACGCCGGGACTTTTTTTTTTTCGGCGCGTGCACACACAACCCCGTGTAAGCCGAGGGTGTTTCCGCTGATAGTTCGCGTTGTGTGCGCCGAGGATTCTGATAAATTTAATATACCGCTCGTCGCGCGGAGCGCCGACAATAAAAGGCTCTTTAAAGCGGGCCGTAATTCATTACGATCCCGGGAGGATTGCACATTGTCCCGTTGAAACGATGCTTCGTCTCTCCTTATTACGTCACTTTATCGTCGTTAATCCCCTAATGGTCGCAGCTTTTCCGCGACCGACCGTCGCGCGGAAGTGTTTCTTCTTGCGCTCGTCGCATTTATTTCCGGTCACGCTGGCCGGCGACTATTTTAAACGATAGAATCATCAGTTCTTGCGAGGAGCTGGAGAACCAAGTGCACTGTCCAGAAGCGACACTGAAGCGCCGAGGGTCGAAAGGTCGAGAGTGACATTTCAAGTGGTTTTCGCCGGTTTATTTGCGTCTATCTTATTCAGTATTATTTATTAATCGCGTTAAGCACACCCGTCCTCCTATTGAAAATATAAATACACACATTGCTTAAAACATTAATAGATTTATTTTAATCAGTTTCGAGGGTCGCAATCAAGCTCGAAACAGGAATGCCTGAGAGCATCGTCGATATTTATTTTTGCTGTGCAATTAATACACACCTCGGGACAATTGTGTCCTAAAGTGATCTCCAATAATTACAAAAAAAATTAAACGTAAGAAATTCTGCAATTTTATTCACACGCGTATATCCGCGTGACATTTAATTTTGCAAGTTTAATCTGCAATTGGGACCGACGTCTTCTCACTTTTGTTTTTGTAATTGGTTTATCCTTGCGCTTAAAAAAAAGAGTTGAGATATCGAGGTTTATTTACCGACGGAAGGATTAATTTCCCAAATGTGTACTCTGCGGAAGCAGACCGCTGAATTAGCCGCACGCAATTCACGTCATTGTATAGCGGCTGGTTTGCCACGGACCGAGCGGAGCGTACACGCCGGCGTTCGCGCTTCCAGCCGCGTTGGCCGGAAGATAAATGTTTTTGCTGTAGCTACCGAGATAGCGTCATGATTTATCTGTCCCTTAAATTAATCCGCCTGGGGGGTTTGACGCGGCACCGCGCGCGCCGCGAGTACTTTGCCATCCGATTTCCAGTGACCGCCGCTTGCCTCTCACTTCCGTATTGCGGTGGCGGTCTTAAGTGAGACCGTACGGAATGGATTCTGTACGGGGAAAAAAAAGAGAGCACTTTCCCAGAACCTTGACACAGAAGGCAGAATTAGGAAAAACGATCCCCTCAGGGTGTTAATATATTTACGATCGAGAAGCATAAAAATAAAGAAATTGTTGAACTTTTAAGGTTTCGACGCGCTCGATTTCGTTACGAACAAATTTTAGATATTTGTAGGAAGGAATGAGTTTACCGTGGTGTTTAAAATTTTAACTAGAGATACACATCTGAAAATAATTTTGTAGGACACTTCAACTGCCAGGATTCAAAACTTTTTGCAGCTTCCAGCGAGAGAACCAATCAGCATCGCGGAAACGCGACAACAATAATTTTCGAGAGATACGAGCGATCGACTTTACGTGTATTTTTTTAAATAGGATTGAATTTAAAAAAATGGAATAAACTAAGAAGCTTATAGTTTTTAAATTTCGATAACTTTTAACTGGTAGAATCAAAATATCTTTAAGATATGCGAAAATAAAATATCATAATACCGCGCGGTGCACGAAGAAGAAAACAATTTTGCTATTGTTTAAAAATTTAGCTGCACTGAGAAAGATTATATTTGCGCGATACACGAAATAAAATTTTATTCCTAACAAATATATTAATTCAGTAAAGAAAAAGAGAGTGAAATAAATTTCACGGAAGTGTATAAGTTTCTTTACAAATTTTCTTAAACCAATAAATACAAAATCAAAGACAACGTCACATCTGCTCGCTAGTCTTTCGACCTTCTTATTCTCATATGCAGATTTGCAAATAATCTTGTTGCATCATTAATAACAGGTAAATGTGTTAATAGTAGGTTTAAAATAGATTCGTTAGAGTGTTTGATTTCGAGAGTCCACGCTTATCTGTCGCTTGTTTTTTCTTTTTTTTTCCGCTTCTTTTTTTTCGCCATAAAGATAAGAGCGAAGCTCGCGCCGAGAGCGCGAAATGCCGATTCTCAATGACCAATCAGCTACTTGCCTTTTCCGCCTTATCCCCTATCCCCTCTTCAACGGCCGAGCGACTCAGTTCCACGGAAATGCGGGCGCGAGGTGGTCGTTGTTTTTACACTTCGCGATCGTGCGTCTTTCTTCTGTTCGTCGGGAGCGGGTGAACGAGTGTCGAGAGTGTCGAGAGTGTCGAATCGAGCAACGATCGCTTCACCCGTGTATTACTTCCTGTCGCGTTGTTTGAGAGACTACGAGGAATATTGTATGCGAGAAGGTTAGGTTAGGTTAGGTACATTTGGTATCTCGAATCTGTCGCGAGTTCGGCGTATCGCGTTTCAGTCTCGCAACGTTCGTCGCTTGTTTGAAGGTGGGATTTCACGTTTTCGGTTTCGTCGATACAAAATCGAAGTCCCTTTTCTCGGTAAGTTCACTCGCGGGTGGCCGACAAACCTGCCTCTTCGAATTTTCGTCAAGTAGTCTCCGGGGAAACGCGATGTCGGTCATCGCAAGATCGCATACTTCGTGATCCCGCAGTTTTCATCCATCGGAAACGAATATCGCGACAAACGATGAATCGCCTCGGTATGTTTGGTTAGTTCGTGTGAGCTGTGGAAAATGGAAAAAAAACCGTCTCGCGTGTGAAACACGCGGACGGTATTCGGTAGTGTGAAGTGCGCCGCGTTCCACGCGCGGCATAGTTCGGCAGTGTCCGTCGCTTGTCCGAAGGTAGTTTCGCATTCCCCCCGTCGTTTGCGTCGACATTGTTGATTGAAAGCGACGTCCGGGCCTCGCTCGTGTTTTACCGCGGATGGTTACCGCCTTCTCGAAAAGTGTGTCCACCGCGAGGTGACCTTCGCGAGACCAACGTGTCTCGCGGAAAATATTCAGCAGTGTGAAGTGAAGTGCGTCGCGTTCGACACACGTACGTTGCACTTCAGTTAGCGGCGTCCGTCGACGGAAGGTGGTTTTGCGTTCTTCGTCTCGTCGATAGAAAGGTCGATTTTCGCCGAAGTATCTCGGTCTCGCCCGCGAACGATGCCGGAGTGCGCGAGAAATCGGAGCTCGCGTTTCTTTTCGTCGCGTTTATTTTGTACTTTCGGGCGAATATCGTGTATGTGAGCGAGTTTGGGAACGAATATCGGACAACGGGCGATCGCGTGATTTCTAGTTCGGTCGTCTCTTGTGAAATTCGTCGTAAGCTGCGTCGCGAGAGTGTCAGTCCGGACGCCACCGAGGGCACACGCCACGGCAGAAAGAAGGAAAGGATGCATTAAGGAACAGAGAGGAAGACAACACATGATCGGTGAGTGAGTTACTCCATATGTCGCGCTTATCACTCGCAAGGTTAGGTTAGGTTTCAATCATGTGTAGATAACAGAGTGTTTACTATTGAAAAAAAATCTGGAATTTTTAGAGAATTTACTTTTTATCCTTGAAAATCATAAGATTTTCGTGGGATTTTATTGGTGCTCGGGGAAATTTTTAAGAAACTTTTAAATTAAACAAAATTTTTTTAAAGAAAATTCTTTGATTTTTTTTCCTTGGCAGTGCAAAACCGATTTGCAAATGTTCATTTACGTGTATTCTTTTGTAAACATTCTATTATTAGTTTAAAATCTATCTTTAAGTTTAAACCTATTTAGTTTCTTGTTTACTTTTGATTCTTGTGAAATCGCATTTCGTTGTTTTTTAAATATTTATTGAGGAAGTAGCATGAATTAAATTATTTCGTACATTTAATACAAAAACTTTAATAAATATTTATGCAAAAATTTGAATTTATTTACTCGTTTAAAAGTTAATATATTTATTATTTTAAGACTCAATTTTCCTTTTAACAATTACGAAAAATTTTTGAGTTAATGTCATAATTAGCGAATTTTTACGAAAGCAATAAACCAATTTGTCCAAAATTTAGTTTTATACAATATAAATTATTTTTGTTATATTTTTTAATTTTTTAAATTAAAATTATTCAGATTAGAATTTTTTCTTTCTATTTTTTATTACTTTGAATCTATTTTTTTAAATCCAGGTTTGTTTCAACGCGATCAAAGCATTTTAAATGCGATTTTACATAAAAATCAAGAGGAAGAAATTAAATAACTTCTAAATAATAAGAGAATTATTCAAATTTGACAGATTTTTTAACGTAAGAATAAAATCTGTAAAATGTGTAAAATTTTTAAATTTTTGGCAAGTTTGACGTATGTGACACATATCCTTAACTAGAAATTCAGCGTTAGAGATATTTAATAAAAAAATATGCGCATCATCCGTCAGACATACTTAATAAAAGGAATAAATAACGGTAAAAAAATATAGGATATTCAATTAAATTAGCGTTATGCAAAAATCGGCAGCAAAATTGTCAGATGGGATTACGGAGCAACGATTTACGGGATAACTTTTATAATTTTTTGGTACGACACGATGCCGTTGGCATCTGCATCGTATATATACATACACATGTGATTTCGCACTAAAAAAAATATTCAAAAATTTTATAATTTTGTAATATCAGTGACTAACTGTTGGACTCGTGTTTCGCAATTGCGACGATGCTCCGCACGGCACGAGTCGCGCGGTCGCCGAGTCGCTAAAATTCATCGTCGAATTTTATTACGTGATAAATTGACGAGAAATTCTGATAGATGTATGTCCGTGCATTAATAAAGAGATTGAAAGCGCCAAATATCAGATATGAAATTTTTTTTTAAATATTCTCTACCGGAAAATGTACACGGTGTGCTTCTCACACACTGCAATTATCATATTTTATTCTCTTTTTATTCCCTTAATAAATAGTATGATATTTAATTATAGCAACTAATTAGCGAATAATTTCGTGATAAATACGAGTTTATCGAATTTCTTTTTTTCGAGCACCTGTTTTTATAAACATCTTTGTACATCTTTTAGTCAGTTAAAAAAATCACAATTGTAACTTTTGCAATAGCACGTGTGTGAAGTTAGCATCTCAAAGTTTAGCATCTCATAAAAATACTGCAGAATTACTTGCATCCAGCATAGTTTTCTACAGTTCTTGATAGGTTTCAACAATAGTTCCGTTGAATTACCTATTTTAATTAAATTTTTATAAATGAGATACTAACTTCCAAAAACATATAATAGCATCTCACCGTATTTTGAATATACGACCACAGAAGACTAAATCTATAGAGTTCTATTGTTTAGAGACGTCCTATCAATAGTTCTGATGATTAAATTAATAAAAAAAAAATTTTTTGTTACAAAACATACGTATATATGCGTATACGTTTGCGCACGTGGATTTGGTGTAACTGGCATCTCAGATAGACAAAATTAATTAATTTAAAAAATTTAGAAAGTATTTTTCAACACTATCTTGATGGCAAATATTGTATTTATAGGTCTAGACATGAGATGCTGGTCGAATATCGACAGTTCTATTTCTTTTAACGCAGTTCTCATATAGTTCCGGACGTGTACAATAATTTTCTAAAAAGTTCCGGTGATATAATTAATTAAAACATTTTTTAAACAATTATTTTGCCCGGAAAACTTAAATTTTGAGGTCTAGACGTGAGATGCTGGTCGAATATCGACAGTTCTATTTCTTTTAACGCAGTTTTCATATAGATACGGACGCGTACATTAATTTTCTAAAGATTTCCGGTGATATAAATAATTAAAACATTTTTTAAACATTTATTTTGCCCTCAAAATTCAAATTTTTCCGGGAGAGACGGGGAGAGACCGGGAGAGATCGGGAGAGACCGGGAGAGACGGGGAGAGACCGGGAGAGACGGGGAGAGACCGGGAGAGACGGGAAGAGACGGGGAGAGACCGGGAGAGACCGGGAGAGATGGGGAGAGACGGGGAGAGACGAGGAGAGACGGGAAGAGACGAGGAGAGACGGGGAGAGACCGGGAGGGACAGCATCTCACGTCTAGCCCTCAAAATTCAAATTTTTTGGGCAAAATAATTGTTTAAAAAATGTTTTAATTATTTATATCACCAGAACTTTTTAGAAAATTATTGTACGCATTCGTATCTATATGGAAACTGCGTTAAAATAAATAGAACTGTCGATATTCGACCAGCATCTCACGTCTAGCTCTCAAAATTCAAGTTTTTTGGGTAAAATAATTGTTTAAAAAATTTTTTAATTATTTATATCACTGGAACTTTTTAGAAAATTATTGTACGCGTCCGGAACTATATGAGAACTGCGTTAAAGTAAATAGAACTGTCGATATTCGACCAGCATCTCATGTCTAGATCTATAAATACAAGTTTTCCATCAAGATAGTTGTTGAAAAATACTTTCTAAGTTTTTTAAATTAATTAATTTTGGCTATCTGAGATGCCAGTTACATCAAATCCACGTGCGCAGATGTATACGCATATATACGTATGTTTTGTAACAAAAAATTTTTTTTAATTAATTTAACCATCAGAACTATTGACAGGACGTCTTTAAACGATAGAACTCTACAGATTTAGTCTTCTCTGTGGTCGTATATTCGAAATACGATGAGATGCTATTATGTGATTTTGGAAGTTAGCATCTCATTTATAAAAATTTAATTAAAATACGTAATTCAACGGAACTATTGTTGAAACCTATCAAGAATTGTAGAACTATGCTGGATGCAAGTAATTCTGCAGTATTTTTATGAGATGCTAAACTTTAAGATGCTAACTTCACACACATCGCAATAGCACATATGAATAAATATATTTACTTAACAATTAAATATTTAATATGCAGTGCATATACACAAAAGATATTCTCGTGCTGCTAAGAAGTGCAGATTCTCATTTTTTATTTTTATTTTTTTAAGTAACGGTTATCTTTGCAAAAACTATTCCTTTAATGTATAGTTTTAAAATACTCATTATTTACTCAAAACAACTAAAATTTACTTATATATAAAATAAACTTCTGTGAAGTTTACGATGAAGTATGTATTATACTTGAATTACATATATAGTTAATTAATTAACTTTAATTCAAATATTTATTGATTTATATTTGATTGAAATATATAAACACTTGAATTAAAAAAATTTAATCATGTCATACATGATTACAATCAATGAATTCAAAAAAACTAATAAAAGTTGAATAATTTACTCAAATTAACAACGTTTTTCCTTAGTATATATACATATTACATATGTAAAAGTTTCCTAATTTCACGAAAGGCGATTCGGCTAGAAGAAACATTCGTAAAAGCACAAAGTCGCAGCCTCGTTGATCCGCACGTTCGCGCCGACTCGTCAACAAACGCGGTTGCAGCGCGGCATGCAGCGAGCGTGAAGAAATTTTATTCGACACGTGGTTGCAGCGCGCACGCACACGAACGGGTTAATCCGCGCGATGGCTTTGCGTCTCGCCCTGTCGTGACACGTCGCACCGTACCGTGGGAACTTCGCGATCCGATTGTTAACCGCTAACAGTGACTAACTGCCGGACTCGTGTTTCGCGATTGCGGCGATGTTCCGCGCGACGGATCGCGCGCGCGCGCGCGCGCGCCGAGCCTGCTAAATTCCGTCCATTTTCGAAACTTTATTCGCGACAACGGCAGCGCCGCAAAACGTCGCGCCACCGCGACAAAATGCGATTCTCTGTAAAATCACTCATATGCGCGTTCGGCAAATTTGATTAAATCTAATAAATCGCGGCGTTGCATCGCTGTAACGAACCTGCATATTGTTATTTGTACTTAAACTAATTAATTTAATTGAACGCGTGGCAGTTTGAGTTATCCAAGTTGAGAAACGGGGAGAGGGACGCTGACATTTATAACAATGAAATTTATTATCTTGAAACTAATATAATATCTGTAAAAAAAATGACAGAGGCAGAAGAATTTTCTTTACGAATGTCTATATTACTCATTTCTCATTTATTTCATATTTTTGTCACCGAGGCTTATATTAATTAAAAATATAAAATGTTGTAGAGGTACGATTTATATACGATTTGTATATACGCATTCAGCAACTCTCGCCTAATCGAGGCTTAACTATCCTCAGCAACGTCGCGAATTTATTGTCGCGATGATAAAATAATATGTCAATCTCCGTATTAAGCTTTACGATTCCCGTCCCGCTTTATCGCGGCAATTAAGGCGTCGCAATACGCAACATGCCACGCTTTACAGGGGGACGCCTCCGACTGCGATAGCGTCGTGAATTGCATTTTCCGCATCCGGTCCAATTAATTCACCACCGTGAATCTAAAACCCGCGTGTGATCCTCGTCGCGCTTTCGCGTCATCCCTTTCCGATAGCGGAAATCCCCGTTCGTCAAGCCCGTAACGTGCGCGCGCGTGTTCCTCACGATTTTTCGCGCGACATAAATTAAATCCGTGATTTCGCGCGCGTTCGTCTCCCGGCGTTAATGCGGCTGGGACCTCGATCTGGCCGCTCCATCGCGAAAGCACGTAACCGGGCCTTGTTTCGTAAAATTTATCCAATTAGATCGTGTCCACGTGACGATGGATGCCGAAACAAGAGTATTCAATTTCACATCGGAGTGAGGCATTTAATTTCACAGGAAAATGGATCATCCTCTCTTTCCCTCTCTCTCTTTCTCTCTCCGTTCGATCTGTGCTGCGATTGGTACCCTATCATCGCCGGATAAAGCTTTAATAGCGGATTCTCCTGACAAATTTGCAATCTATTATTCCCCAATAACAAAAGTGAACTATTCCTTTCTAAAAAAAGTTAGCAGAATAAATTCGTTATTTGGCACATTTTTCTGATCTTTATTGTCGTATGTCTTGCAGAGATCAAAATTAAAACTTTTACAATGACGAATGTTAATTAATAGTTGCTAAAATATTAATTACAATAGTCACTAAAATGACTTTTAATTTATAGCTAGATTATAGCAATTGCAACTATTTTTTTCTTTCTCTGTAACCGCAGTGTAACATTTACGCATGCACGTCTCTATTAGTTCTTAGGTATTAAGTTTCCACATTTAGGTGCAAACAAAAGTGCACATGATTCTTAAGCTGGATACACGATACACTAACGTTTGTCGATGCGACATTGACTACATCACGTGCAACTTTATGTAACTAACTTAGCATTTTTGCTATCTAGCATGTGTGTGTGTATGTGCGTAATGGCGAATTTTTTGAAAAACATTAAAGGGAAAAAGAAGCCTTAAGACATCAGCCTTACTTGAGAGGTTGCATTAGCAAAATCTCCTGCTATTGTGTAATTTAGCAAAACAGTTTTTTACATAACGCTAAATGTGTTCAACCGAATAAAAAGTTGAATAACAAAAAAAAACACTTATATATACATTCATATGATAACACATTTAAGTTTAAAAAAAGAATGAGAAAATATATGTAATTCACAACGTTAAAGTGTACCTTAAAAAAAATTCAAGATGCTCGAAAGTGAAAACGTCTTGTAATAAATATCGCCTGTTATGTATCGCTATATCACAACGACGGGCTACACTGAACAAATAATTCTACAAGTAATCAGTACAATTTGTCACCTAATAACGTGGACATTACGAGCGGCCGTAATAACCATTTTCTCCTCTAATATATTTATGTAGGCTTAATATTAATACAAATAGCGTATCCGCCAACATTCGTGCTCGTATGACAATATCCGGTGAAGAAGCCCGGCTTTATAGCTTAAGCTAACTTGCTTTAGCGCAAGTGCCAATATACAGTTTCCAATTTTAAATTAATATTACAGCCGCACCGTGCTTCTGGGAATGCGGCGGAGCGTGGTGCAATACCATTTTCCGCGTAAAAATGTTTAATACCGCGAGGAGAGAGAGAGAGCGCGCTCCTCGCGTTTCCGGCCGCGTAATTTCGACGAAGATATCCTCCGAGACGAGAGCGACGTCTGATTTAATTCTCAGTGCGAATACCGGCAGCTGTCATTTTTTTTTTTACAAGTAATTACGAACGTGAGGTTTAATCCCGCACACCGCGGGATGAAAGATAAGATTTTTTCGCACAATGCCCCGCGCAGCGAAAATTAAACCGGGATAATAAGAGAATGTGATCTTTTAATTATCCGACTACCCGTTGGCGCGGAAAAAATTTTAAAATCACGCTCATCGCGCTGGTCTACGCACATACCTCGTGTGTGCATGCGTATATGTATAGCAACTTAAATTTGTGTGTGTGTAAATTATATATATGTATTTTTTTAGAATATTCGAAGATGAACACTAAAACTCCCAGTCGAAACACGTGCGACAGAAACAACAAAAATATACCGTGTGCTTTTGCGCGGTTTTTTTTTCAACGGAACAGAAAAATAATTTCTCTATTGACAAAAAAGCTACGTGCTGCGGCCTGTCACGGCGGGACGTTTTGTGTGCGTTACGCTGCGGGAGTTGCGAGAGAGGGAAAAAGCAGGGATCAACTCAAGCGTTAAAATTGACTTACCGGATGAAATAATTGGTCGGGCTATTAATGGGACTTCGTTCAGTTGATTTCTGATCGACCGGCCGTCCGCACACTGTGTGTGCGAAAGTCTGATATTCATGCGGATTCATAGCGAAGCATCGACTAATTTCGTACTAATATTAACAGGTGCGATATAATAATAACGATATTTAAGAGGTAGAATAAAATACGCTGCATCAGTTTATACTAAAATTTTGATCACAATTTCAGATAAAGCATCGTAAAAATGTTATTTTAAACATTACCGTTCGTACGTGCGATTATTATTACATTATTATAGTTAATTGAGTTGTATTGTTTAAATTAAGGCTATACAAATTCTCTTATTACTTTATTTAACTTGCGATGGTCGAATTATAAAGGATTACGAGTTGTTCATAAGCGAAATGTCGATTAATTTAGCTAACATACATGAAAAAAAAAGGTATTAAAAATGCTGTTTGAAACATTACGATGTATGCGGTACAGTTAATTAAGTAGTACTGTCAAATTAAAGGCGTGCAAATTCTTTTACTCGACAGTGCGATGAAAGTTCACGAGTAAAAGTTATTCCTTTTTTGTTAGCAACACTTTTATGTACATCAAGAATTCCCGTTTGATTCGCGCGCAGATAGTTAATCGAGAATCTCGGAGAAATTCGCGCAGACCGTATAGATGCCGAAGAGCGGTGAAAACTTCATAATTGGTTTTGAAAGTTATAAAACCGTTTAATCATTCCAACGGAGGAAGACGTAACCGCGCAAGCGCGCCGGCGTATAATTCGCCACGTAGCTTTCGCGGACGCGACGCCTCGGCTGGATCGCGCCCGGGCGGGGAAGCTCTATCCCGGCTATTAGAAAGTGTCCTGCGAGAGAACGACTAGTTACATATTGTTCGAGGCACGTGCGCAAAA